>NC_056744.1:1749084294-1749171794 GCF_019279795.1 Protopterus annectens | reverse complement strand
TGTCCAGGTGTTTGTCTAGAAGTTTTGTCCAGTCTACATAAACTTGTGTTTTTATGGCAAGTTAGTTGCATATAATTGAAGACTGATGTTACAAAATAATGACAGACATTAGTGTTTCAGACTTCATAACCTTCAGACAATTCCTGCTAATGCAAAACCCCTTATTCTACCAACATTCTCAGAGTGTAAGGACAAACTTTACAATACATGCCTATCACTGGGCCTTTGTTCCACTTTTATTTATGACCTTGTCAAGATGTCTTGTTGTCAGAGGTTGAGAGGTATGGGTGTGGATACAGAATGCATTCTACTGTGCAGAAATGTCCATTATATGTATAGTATATTTCAAATAGCACTGTGACTTCCAGGTATGTCGGTGGCAGAGCAGTACAGAGTAATGTGGTGAACCACTGACACAGTCATGTACAGGTTGATAGGTTGCTATGAAGTTAGTAGAGTATTAGCCCTGAAACCCTTATAATCCACACAGATGAGAGTGTATCCCATGTTACAACATGTTAGCACACAAAGCCCTTGTCCAGCAGGGACACAGGTGGGATCACAGGACTGTATTTGTGTTTCCCATGCACTTATACAGGGAGCACATCACTAGGGGTATTTTGGCACTTGGCTTGCTGTTGACAAGGAGTGTATTCCACAGATGGGGGAGTGTGTGGTACATGTATCTGCCACACCAACAAGCCATACTGATATCACAGTCCAGGTTGATGCTGCATCTACAGGTTGATGGAGTGAGCCTTGAGTTCCAGATGTGCAACAGTCCCATCAAGGCAGGGTCTGGATTGCTTTGTATGCCAGACAGGGGTCACCTCAGCAGAGTCTGTATGGAATGAGGTAGAGGGACAGTGCTGTTAGCCTACCTGTGTAGGGTAAGTGTTTGGGGTTTTGGGTAAGGCCTTAGTGTTTGCAGGACCCTGGTATGTGGAGTCTACATGGTCTGTGGGGTGTAGGTTTGTGGAGTTCTCATGTGATTTTGCCTTTGAGGTGTCCATTGTTTGGGTTTTTCTTTTGTTGTGGACCTCCACTTACATGGGTGTGTGTTGTATATTTGCAGGTGATGTTTAATGACTCCATACACTACATGGCACCTATGTTACTGCAAAATCTCTTCTGGTGTGCACATTCTCCTTGTGTGTGATCAGTGGTTCCCCTTCCCCTTATGTGTGTCTATTTGTCCTTCTGTAGTCCAGTCACAGGCTTTGGCCACAGTGGCAGCTGTTATGTATTTGTAATTCTGATGTGGGCAGGGTACATGCCGTTACATCACACACAAGGTTGTGGACTTCATACCTGTGAGTGTACCTATTTAGCAGGTTGTCCATCATTGCACCACTCCATTTGCTGTGGTCCTTAGATGGTTTGTGTTGCTATATGTTATTATGAGGCTACATGTGAGTCTAGCTGTCATACCATCACAGACTGACATCTGGACAGGCCCAAATATGACACTCAGACAAAGGCCCACACATGGGGACAGGGTATTAATAATGTTCCGCCAATCATAGACAGTTGGGAGACTGGTATGGTAATTGTTTGTTTGCTCTTATGGGTATGACATCTGCTTCCCCACTGTTTGCCATTACTGTTTTGACATAACCCTTTCTTACTTTGCAAATGGTTAGCATGCAAATGCAATGTTAGGACAAGCAGAACAGATATACAAGGCACACTTGTGCTCCTTCTGTAACAACCTGTGTCATTCCAGGGGTATGGCTGTTGACCAGTGACATGTTGTCAGTGCTGACACAGAAAGGTGGCAACCATTATAAACTGGCAGAACAATGACCTTCAGGTACATGCTGTCCTACTAGGCACCTTACCTCTCAGCTTCTGAGAGACAGACATTTGGACAAAGCCATTGGTAATTGGGGACAGAGACCTAAATATAGGGACTATTTTTAAGTATTGGCCAACCTAGAAAGGTGATTCAGTAACAGGTTTTGCATTAGCATGCGAGTTTCTATAGGATATGAAGTCTGACACTACAATCTGTCATTATTTTCTGACCTTAGTCTGACATGATTTTCCAATGAGTTGCCAGACACAAGCACTATTTCATAATATACAGACCACAGATATGATGCAAACCACTTGACATTCTGCAATAGGTCTGTATAGTTGAGAGGTATGGTAGGCACAGTGTAGGTTACTCCAAGATGTGTACTGTCCATATGTGTGGCCCCCTGTCCATGACCTGTCCAGATTTCCTGCATTAACAGATATTGATGTTTAGACAGTGTATGCAACTCCTAACCTAGGTGTAGCTGACATGCACAATAGCTGGCACTGCAGTTCTTGGAACATGGCCCTGTCAACCACAGTGCTGTACCTAGGCCACTATGACACAGCAGCTGGGAGTAAGTGCTGGCCATATCCTGACAGTATTAACCACACACACATATATATATATATATATATATATATATATATATATATATATATATATATATAGATATATATAGCTCATTGACCCCTGCATATTGTGGGCAAGTAGCAAGTTATCATGTTGATTGGGACAGCCCTGGCAATGTGTGATCTTCTGCTATTCCGTTACAAGCATACATGTTACTGCATTTCTATGGGAATATGTGTCTGGGGGGGGGGGCACACCTGTCAACTGTAAACATTTGCACAGACTGTGCTTTTATTTGCTTTACATTTTGGTTCCATTTAGCATAGTATTATGTCCTGTCTTGGAGACTAGTGACATATCACTAATGACCACAGGACAAATTGTAATGGCATACATTTGAGTGTTGGACTTCTTGCCCTTAAGAGCCTTACTGCAACTGCAAGACCTGCTTTGCTGTCACAGTGTAAGTCTGTAGGGGGGGGGGGGTATTTCATCATTGTCACCATTTGTGGGCCTTTGCCAGATATTTCTTTATGGTTTTCTACAGCTGACTTGCTAGGTGAGGCTGAGGGGTGAGTATAGTACCCCCACACTGACATCCATGCCTGTGATCTATGACTGCCCCCAGTTAGTTGCCCCCCCCCCACATACACTGCAGTGGGATTTGTCACCTTGGGTACTACTGTATAGTGTGGGGAAGCCAGTACTGGGTAAGCATTTCCTGGTGTCCCATATAGCTGTCAGTTGTCTGCTGATATCCCAGTAGGCCACCAGATTCCCTTGCATGCATGCAGCAGTACCATAGATGTGCTACCAGAACATATTATTACTCCATTCATTTATTGTTAAGAAGACTGATTTACCTTGTGCCTGCAGTTGTTTTGAGGATGGTGCTTGAGGGCTGCCTATGTCAGATGCACTCAGTACACTGCCTATACATGGTGAGGTACAGGTAGTGTGATGTGTATGGCATCCATTTTACTGTGAGTGTGAATCAGTGAGAGGTGTCAGTCCCTGGGTCCCTACAGTGTCAGTGTATGTGCTATATGTTGCCTCTTTGCCAAGGCCAGGGCATACTGAGCACACCTCTGTCTACCTACAGGAGTTGGCTCAGGGGGTTCCTCATCCTCCGTGTCCCTCTGTGCCTGTGGGGACCTTGGCAATGGTGGAGGGCTGTGTGGCCCTTCCACGTGCTGTTCCTGCTGCAGCTGTTTCCACAGGATCGTATTGTGTAGCGTGGCACATACTATGAATGTATGTACATATGTGGCTGGAGAGTACTGCAGGGCTCCACCAGATATGTCAAGACAACAGAACTGTGACTTGAGCATCTCAAACACATGCTCTATAATGATCCTGGTTTGGGCCGGTACCTCATTATGACATTCTTGAGTAGGTGTGTGTGCATTTCTTTTGGGTGTCAATATCCACTGCTCCAGTGCATAGCCAGCATCCCCCACCAGATGGCCATACAGGATGTCCACCCTGGCAAATCCCTTGTACAGCTGTGAGGAATGCCAGGTGTGGGAGTCATGAAAGCTTCCAGGGCTGCCAGCATACACATTAATGATAATGCCTTAGGCATTACACATAACCCAGCAGATGGAGTGAAAGCACTTGTGGTTTACTTATACCCTACCCTGTTCAATGAGCGGTGCTTTGATGTAGATGTGCGTGCAGTCTATGGCACCCAGTACCTCCAGGTAGTCTGCTACATGGTGGAAGAGGTGCATATTGGTGGTCCTCTCCTCACAGGTGGTGGGAAAGTAAATTTGCTCACCAGCATGTGGTAGCATGGCATCCAGGAACTGGTGGAGGATCCTGGTTGCAGATGCCTGTGAGACCCCCATGATATCCCCAGTAGGTCTCTGGAAAGTACCTGTAGTTAATATTCTTAAGGCTACACAGACCTTGGTATCCACTGGGATGGGTTCCTCTCTGTTGGCTCTTGGTCTGGCTTGATGAGTTCCTGAAGTATGTCCCTCTCCACCCTGCAGCTTTCTAGTATCTCCAGATCATGTAGCCCTCCTCAGTCTGGGGCGGTTGTCAGCATTATCCCCTTTACTGCCCTCAGCCTCTAGCACATACTGATATATCAAAGCGACAGCAGCCCCTAACATTTTGTCAGTTAAAATTCCCCCAAGTGTGTACACCAATGGTAAAGAGTTTGTGGGGAAAAACAGACTGAAAGGTGTTTACATACTTTATACTGTTGTGCTACAGATGCTGCCTATATAATTGGCTGACTATGATACATTCCACCTGCCAGCTATATTATTTGTACTTTTTATTCTGCTATTTCCCATTTTTTTTCTTTTTTCCCTTCCCATTTCTCCCCATTTTAAGCCCTGTGGTGTGCCATACAAACCCACTGCCAAAATGTAAACAGTTCTGCTATTTCCATTTTTTTGTGTGTAAGAGCTGGTGCATGCCACGCAAACCCATTTATCTAAAGTAAACACTTTTAAGCTGAAACAGCCATCTCCTGGACACAAATGCACTCTCCATTTCATTGAATAAGTAAATACAGCCTTAGACACACACCCTTGCTTAGCTGTGCTTAGCTAAGCTCAAATGGAAGCCATGGAGCTCCAATGTGCTTAAACCAAGCATGACACCCCGTCCCTTTTCATTTCATCTGCTTCTCCTGCTTACACCACTGCCTTATAGCTCCTACACAGTTAGGTGCATCCTGACAATGGTCTCCCATTTCGTTATTCAATAAATGTTGCTCATTTGCATATTCCACTGCAGTAGTCCCTTGTTACGCCTCTACACCAGAGCCTTTCTCCTTAGCAACCAGTGTTACCTTTTATTGTTTTGATTCTGCATGCTACCCAGTATAATAGCAAAATGCAGATTTCACTTAAAATTGTCTTTTCACATTTTTTTTTTATTTTTTTGCACAATCTTGTTTGTGTGCCACTGCACTATGCTTAAATGGCTGAAATCAGCCAAAAAAAACTTTGATTTTTATAATTTTGCATCTCTTTTCCATGCCAGTGGCCATATTTATGCCCATTAGCATGCCTAATGATCATAATACATGCTTTACTTTGAGCTGTCATGCCCCCGTTTTGATTTTTGCAGAAATGTACATGGTCAGTAACCAAATACATTTCTACAATGGACACTTTTCTGGCACGGATGTCTGCATGCTTACTGAATTGCTAATTCACCTCATTTGCATGGTTTTCCACCAGCAAATGAGGTAATTAGCATTATTCAGTGGTATCCATGCCAGAATAGTGCTGGTAGGCTCATGCACGTCCCCAGAATTCTTTATTGAATCGCTCGCTGGTGAAATTCCATGCAGAAGCTGCTGCACTATTCTGGCATGGAAAATCACTTTATTCAATCCTGAAGAGAGACTTTACTCATAGAAATAGTAATGCAATAAATAACATACTTATGAAAGTAAATTAGGATACTATTGTCAGTGACCCAAATATGTCTCTTGGGATATATGCAATGAGGACTATGGTATTAATAGCATCTTATTTCATGAACTCATTTGATAGGATACAAATATAAAATTAACTTCAACAAAAACCTTAGGATATATCATGCAATTAATAATGTGTGCAATAGAAAAAGAGGTATCTCTTTGTTTCAGAAGTTAAACTTCTCATAAAAACAAACTTGGATTGAATAAAGTACTGAAACTGGTAATTTTTTCTTATCAATTATACTAACTTTTCATTTTGTTCAGCTGTAATTATGAGCTTAGATTTTTCTCAAAGACAGAAAGTAATACAGTTGTCTCCAGTTACATCAAAAATGGTGTGAAAGGGATTTGTAAGTATAAATGAGGTTTGGAGCAGACCAATTTGTCCTGGGTCATCTTCAAGTGGGGCTAGATAAATAGAAGTATCAGGAATTAAGAGGATATGGGGAGGATAGGGTTAAATGGGAAGGAGGGATGATAGGGAGGAAATGAAGTAAGGGTAGGGAGGGGCTTAAAGGGTTTTAGGCAAGTGTAACTGAGGTAGAAGTCATATTTTTTTACATGAGCTTGCTAGTGTGAGTTACGTCCATGATGACCTGTAGGTACGGATGGTGCAGGTAGGCCTTGGATTAACAATGGTGAGTATGGGGGATTAAGCTACAATATATAAGTAGTAGTATTATATATGTAGTAACAATGTGGCAGGGATACTTACTAACTTCATAAAGTTTTTTTTTTTGTTTTGTTTTGATTCTCTGTATGTGTTTGGGGCTTTAGTTAACTGGTAAGGCTGGTCTACAGCCATGAAGCTTGCAGCACAGGTATGGGTAGCTTTGGATTAGATGAAGGGGGAGAGGTAAAGTTTAAGGTACATGTGGAGTGCTTTTTCAATGTTCAGTTTTTATGCAAATGCTACAGTCAAATCCTGTTAGGATTATTCATACTAATGCTCGAGTGAAAAGTAACAAGTTTTAACTCAAGTGGTGAGTCCATAATTACAAGGAACAAATGCATAGCAATAATTAGAACAATAAAATGTTAGAAATATAACAACTGAATAATTTATTAGTGACATGTCTGCTTACCTTTATATAGTGTTGATCACCAAATAGGAAGATGGAAAGCTATTAAAGTCTCGTTGAGATGTATGAGATTTTCTGGTGGCCACCTCTTTTCTGAAAGGTCGAGCATGGCTTTTGTAAATGAATGGTGATCATTGTCCTGTATGCAGTGAGGCACGGTATCCTTGCCTGTTCACAGTGCTATATCAGTTTGGCTGTGTTTGTGAATCATTAATGGTGGGGACTAAGGCAGTTATTCATTTAGGCAATTTGTTTTCACGTGGGCCCAGAGAGAAGTTAAGTGTGGTTGCTTCGGCACAGGTACAGTGTGGTGCCAATAAGTATTGAAGAGCAGTGATACTTTCGGCTGAGTTAATTGCATAGAAAGCATTCCACTCAGTTGTCCTGATTTTGTGTGAAGGGGATCAGAGCAAACCTACATGGGGGGGGGGGGTTGTTTTACTGCTTCTTAGTTTTGGCTGGCTGTGTTTGTGTGCACGTTTGTGGGCTAGTTTGTGATCACGGTTATCAAAGATAAATAACAGGGTATTGCCATGGGAGTATGGAAAATAAGGACTTCTAAATTTATTTAGTGCCAAACCAGAATCTATCAAGCTTAGGACTCTGGCATGCCATTTCCTGTATGAAGGTTGTTCTTAGAGTGTCACAGTATTCAGACAATTACAGAAACTGAAATATTTTATTGGGGGCGTCTTACATTACTATATTTGTTTATCTTATTTCATGTTGTATAACAGTAGAACTGCATACATTAAAGAAAACTATGTAAGACATAATAAAGGTAGTGTCATAATTTTATATTTTAAGCTTCACTTCACATTTTTAACTGGGTATGTGGAAGGTCAAAGAGGGCTTGCCGCAGAGATGTGGTTACTTGATATGATTTGACACATCTTCAGTTTACACTTTCAAAGGCTAAAACTGTTAATCTGAACCTCCATATTGTCTTAATTGTATAATTTACAATTAATAATGTTGATTTCTACTTGCATCAACCCTAATCTTGGTTCCTATTCCTAATGCTAGTATCTTGAGTGCATTGCTAGCACAGTAGGAAACTCCTATTCAAAACATTTTTTGGATTGTTATATAATGTTTTCGTGCAATAAATATTTCTCAAAAATCTCACCTGATTTTCTGTGGCCAATTGGCATGTGTCTTACAGGTCCATGATTATACTGAATGGCTAAACTGCATCTAACATGGATACAAGCATAGCTGCTGGCATGGAAGATGAAGGGGTGACAAGATGTCTCTGTCCCTCACTCACTCTATTAAGCCCATGGACATGAATGGGGAGAGAAAGTGCTAACAACATTTCAGCTCTCCCTCTGTAGATGAAGACCAAAATACTTAGACTTGGGGAAGTGCTTGAGGGTGGTGCTTTCAGTGGGACTGAAGCTTTGCCACAGCCGTGGTTTGTTGGGGGAGGGTTGAGAGAATGCTTAGGTTTTGTGGGTTGCGCATTGCCCGTGAATAATTCCTTAACATCTGAAGCAGTCCAGGACCATACATCTCAAATGTCCCTGATTTTGACTCAAATTTTAGCATTGTACCTCTTAATCCGTCCTAAAAACGGTGACTTTTGAAGAATACTTGGTGTGTTAAACTTAATAAATAGTGACAATAATTAGAGTTATAGACATTTACTTCAGAAACTGTTAATTAATTCACATGCTTTTGTTCTGTCAATGTCTCATGTTCATAGAACTAATATTTTAAAGTGTCCCCGCTGTTGATAATTGGTTGAGAGCTATGACCAATATTATTCAGAGTCTAAAGGAAGATAAATGTAAACAGCTATTTTGCCTCTCGGCTGTACAGATTTATCAGAATTGGCAGGGGAAGAATTGGCTGTGAGCATGTTTGATCATTTTAGTTACATTGGGGTATGTCAGCCATTCGCAGTACAATGGCTGTTTAAATAACTGAGATAGTTCAATCCTACTTAAACAATAGGCAACAGGCTGTTCTGTGGGAGAACAACTTATCTCCCCATCTTCCCATTGCGCTCGGTGTCCCCCAAGGCTCTATATTAGTACCTCTCCTATTTTCTCTTTTTATCAATGACCTACATTCTGCAATACCTCAAGCTACCTTTATACAATATGCAGATGATTTCACATTAATATGCTCAGCCACCTTTCCATCAGACCTTCAGTCCCTCACCCAAAATGTGTTTAACACAGTCAAGAAATAGTTGCTACACCATTGCCTCATCTTGAACCCCAAAAAAAACAAAAAACTCCTACTATTCACTCCCACCCGTAGGGCCTCCACACTTAACTATCCTGTTACATCAAACAACTACTAGGGGTACTAATTGATAATAATCTTACCTTTGATACTCACATTAACAGTACTATAAAAACAATCAACAAAAAACTAAGCTCCCTCTATAGAATCAAATCCTTTCTGACCCCACTAGCAAGGGCTACTATTGCCTGCACCCACTTAATCTCTACCCTCCTCTACGCCTCCCCTATATATACTAACCTGTCAAAAAACAACTTGAACAATCTGTCTTTTTCCTACAATAATATTGCCAGATTTGCAACAGGCTCCACATTCAGAACCTATCACTGTACTAATTATGAACAACTAGGATGGCTAGAGTTGCCAAATTTACTACTATTTGACCAATTAACAGTTGCCCACAAAATCCTGTATCAGCCTACTAATACACCAATTCTTATCACCCCCTACAACAACCCTAAAACCGTACGCTCATCTAATAAAATATTAATACAACTAGGTAAAACCAACAATATGGCTGGTGACTCTTTGTTCTCTAATGTTGTGGGCAAAAACTGGAACTTACTCCCCAGTGACCTGACCTCCCTTTCCTCAACAACATTATTTAAAAGCAAGCTGAAAACCTACCTTAAATCCCATTGGTTATGTCCCTGTATTAACCCAGACTAATTACACCATTTATCGCAAGACACCTATCACTTCAGCTGTATATACTAGTTGCATACTGAAAACCATAAAGAAAATGGGCTTTATATATTAATAAAATGTCTTTATCAATATCTCCCTATAACTAACTAAATGTTATAAGTAATACGATTCTGTAAGCAGACATGCTTTGAAGTGAAAATTATTGCTTATATATTTAATGTACCCACATCTGTAAAAACTGTCATGTAAAGAATTGCTTAAATATGTATTATACCTGCATCAGTTGAAAACTGTTATTTTATATAAATGTTACTGTGTTTTCGAGGAGCTTTTCTCCCTGGGCCTCTGCTGAAAATGGACATATATCCAGCTGGACTAGCCCGGTTAACAAATGCAAAGATAAAAAATAAAAAATAAATAAAATAGTTAAACAGAGGCACCAGAAGCTGTCAGAGGGTGAAAAGGGCACTTAGTGATCTAAAAAGGACAATTTTTTAAAACTGTTTACTGCCACAACATAGGCTCACTTGGAGGACATTTTAAGCTTAGCCAATTTCCTTTTGGTGCTTGAATTAACATTTCCTGATTGGTCTTACCTATCCCATGGCTGATAATTGTATATTAGTCCTAGTGAGAATAAATGTGATCATACTAGAGATAATTTGAGGGGACCCATGTAAGGGATGCAGCATTTAGGAACTGCCTTTATCCATTAGTGTAATGAGGGGCAATCCTGGAGTACATTTTATATTGCCCATCTTTAGATCCAAGTTGTATTTGAATATGGACAGGGATGAACTTTAATTTACTTGCCTGGATAGTCTGTTCTGGAACAGTGGTAGCTTGTGTGATATATATATCTATCTCTCCACAACATTCAGTTTAGGTACCTGGACTGAATATTTCTGACGCCATTTGGTTTGCTGATGTTCAGTAGGTCCATCTGTATTTGGTTGAAAGATATTTTGTGTGCCAGACATGTCACCTCTAAGCACTCTGTAGGATACTGAGTACAGTAATAAATCTTTGAGGTGGTCCATGCAAGACCTATTGTTTAGGACTTGTATCCTTTTAGTAAGGTATCACTGTGGGCATTCCAACTGTTGCATGGGTCCAGACATATACATGCCAAAGTGGACATTATCAAAATGATTGACCTAATGAGGGCTTTGTAAAGGGGGACAATAACATCTCTAGATCTAGTCAAAATCAATTTGTTTATAAGCTGTGCAGTTTAGAAAGACTTTCTTATGACTCTGTGCACATGCTGGTCAAAGGTTAGGTCACTGTACACACAAGTTCCCAAATGCCAAACAACTGGGTCAGTTCTAAGGGGGCATTGTCAATTTGGCAGTTCTGTGGAGAAGATTTCTTGGAGTTTGGTTTCAATTCATGATTCTGGCAACAATTATTGTTTGGGAAAACCTTCCTGCATGACGGCTAAGTCATTTGGGGATTCAATAACTGCCCCTAGCTTACAGTCATCTCAAACTTAGTCGGCCAAAGCCCTTTGGTATTTCCTTCTACTTTTGAGATGTATATGCCAAACAGAAAAAGTCTCAGCACCAAACCCTGGGGGACTCCATTGGTGACTGGTCTCTTCCCCTATTTTGATTTCCTGCATTCTGTGAGCAAGCATGCATGTATGGATTATTTGATTCAACTTCCTTATTAGAACAATCAGGTTAATACAAATTATATTCCTTGTATAATATAGCACCAATTGTTAGAATGTGTACAAATTATATTCCTTGTATAATATAGCACCAATTGTTAGAGTGTGTTTTAAATTTGCAGATTGTAACAGTCTTCTAGTAAGAAATGAAACAAAATGTATGAACCAATAATGACAAAACTACCCATTTCAGAAAATTTCAACCATAAAAGGCCACTCAAACTTCTGTCATTACAATCCACCAATATCAGCAAATATGCAAAATCTTTGCAGAAGTAATTCATTTAAATAATTCCACATTAAAGGGATCTGTAACTGATGAAGCGGTTGCTGGTAGCAAACAACTTTATATTTCATTGTTACATCTACAGATAAAGTGCCTGTTGCCCTTGAAGAATAAATTGCCTATGCTACATTAAAGAAAATAATAAGCTAGTAATTTTGCAATGGGGAATGGATGGCAAAGTGATAACAGAAACATAGTTACTAGGTAATTCCTCCAAAGTATGACATTCATAGGACTGCAGCATCCACTTCCTTTAAAGTACAACACAGTATAGTATCAAAGATCCATCAGCATACTGTGGGAGTAGAACCCACAGCCTTCTGCATCAAAAGCAAGCATATTACCTGCTGTGCTACTAAAAAAAAAGTAGCAACTTAGCATAAGTAGCACTAAACTTCTCTTCCCTTGAAGCTCTCAGCTGCTTGTAAAATCCACTTGACACAGCTAAATCCCCCAACTTCACATCACAAGAAATCTGGAAAAAGCCAACATTTATTTTGGGGGGGGGGGGGCAAAGACACAAATCCAAGGACACATTTTAAATATTGCTTGTATAATCTTAGAAAGTTGCTAAAATAAAGTGTTTTGTGTTGCCATGTGTTTCCTGAAAGATAGGAAGACTGAAACTTAAAGGGCTATGATTATTTAGTGAATTCAGTTGTCACAGATTTACCAGAAAACCACAAATTTTAAGAGGAACAGACCAAAAGTATGAGCCAAATATTCTGTAAAAATCTGGACAGTTGAGAGCTATGGTTTCAACTCCCTGAATCACAAGTGGTGGTGTTGGTAGAGAATTCAGGCTTTTGTTTGAATACCTAACTGGGGCATTTTATACACACACACACACACGCACACGCACACACACACGCACGCACACACACACACACACACACACACACACACACACACACACACACACACACACACACACACACACACACAAGCAGCATAACTCCTGCAAATAAAAGAACAAAACTCTCCTTACTGGCATGACTCTGCCTCTGGCAGCACAACAGCAGCATGACTCCTGTAACACAGAGCAATAAGAGAACAAGAACAGCTACTTTAGTTAGTTTAACTTCTGCGTGCGAATCCACGTTAGCATGAAAACTCCACTTCATTAATTTTTTCTGACAGGTATTGCAGCTGTAAAATTGTAGGGGGGCTCCCCCTTCCCCTGGATCTATGGTTCCTGCACCCATGTAGTTAAATGGCTATGGGTTTATCATACCTATCAACTATACAGATGTTCATGGAATATACAGCATTTTCCTTCATATGTTGATCCATTTTTCATAAAGTGTGGTTTCCTGGCAAATTATTGGCAAATCAGTAAGATGTACGTTAGGGACTAATGGCAGGAACTGGAGTCTCAGTCTGCATATCCTTCAGAAATTCCTACTAATGCAACCCTGTTATGGGCCATTGTCTCCCTATGTTTTCCTTTCAGTCAATTTACATATGTTTATATAGTTGTTAAAATATGTGTGCTAATGTATAATGCTTTTAGATGTCACAGAATGACCAGGGTGGGCATCAGGTTCTTTCTAACTTGGGGTTTCAGGCTACTTAGGGGCAGGTTTTGAGAATAGAGTTTGGAGAACAGTGACAGCTTTGGGAGTCCCAGGGATTATAACTTTAAGGTAATTCATGCTTGGGAAAAGCCAGTTGCTATATCACTTGCTGGGTTTGTACGGGCGGTGTTGAATCGGTTTTTAATTATGGGCCCTTGTTTCCCAATTGTTATGGCGTTGTCCAGATTTCTTGATTAAGTGCCTGTTGGGGGGCTGGCATAATGATTAAGTGCTTGCCTTAGCAAACACAAGGTGGAGAGTTCCGCTCATATGAAGGAAATGGTTAGGCTTAAAATGGCCCATGAAGGCGGTTACTGTAATATGTGCCTGTTTGTTGGTACTACACTTAATTTTATTGTTGGATGTTTGAGAGGTGAGAAATGATTACATGTTACTTGTTCCTATATCTTTATACTGCAGCTGGTGGGTACAGATAAGGACTTGCAGCTGAATAAGGTGATATTCAGTCTTACAGCATTTTGGGTCACGTAGTAGTAGGGCACTGATTGTGGTAAGGGAAGGTGGATTTATTGAGGGCATGGGGGCCAGGTTTTTATCAAATGTGTTCTATTTCAGATGACTTACATTTTTTCTCTTTCTTTGCAGATGGTGGTGTTATGTTGGGTGATTCATCTGTCGGAGTGCTATGCAATGCAGTCATAGATGATCTGTGTAGAGATCGTACCAGCTGGTGGCATGCTAAAAAGGATTTTTTTTTTGTTTTTTTTTTTTTATTGCTGGGTTTGCAGAGAAGGAAGTCATAGGTACTGATGTAATTTTACTTGCTCATTTGGTGAGGTTGCATTGTGTGAGAAAGGGATGTTGGGTCATTGAGATTGCAGCAACCAGAATTTGGTACATGGGTAATGGTGTTGGGGGGATTTCTTAAGCATTTTGATTTTAATTATTGAACCAAGGAGTGTGGGCATCAAACGGTAGGACTATTCATCTATTACAAGGAAGGAAGTGCTTCTGAAGCTATGGTGGTGTAGGATTGGGTAGGTTATTCAGTCTGTATGGGTTTGGTGCAACTTAAGGATAAGCAGAATTTGTGGGAGCATTGCAGGTAAGCGACTGTTTGGGGCCAAGTTAGCATTTGTTATGAGATGGAGGGGTGACACATTGATAGGAAAACTTTAATGGGGAATTTAACAGTACGTGGGGATTAAGGATGTTGAGCTCTCAGTATATGTATGGGATTGTTCATGGGGTTTTGCATTGGTACAAGAAGGGGTTAACAGGTTTGTTGAGAAACCTCATGGGATTGCTAAAGAGTGATATTTTTATTTATAGAATAGGCCTTTTTATGCAATGAATTTGTTTTATTTCACATGGGTATTAGTTTTATCATGAATATGGGAGGTGAGAAGAAACTTTATGGGGAATTTTGTTAAGACATCTTAAGTTTCATAGGGGGTTTGCAATCGGTAATGGGTGCATTTCATGTAGTTGATAGAGAGATGCACTTGGTGGTGCATAATGTCATTAAGAAGTAGCTTTTTGCAAGTGTGGATTATTTATAGCCTTTTCATTTACAGATCACACTAAGGTTACAGATGGGGACATGCTGAGTGGGCATTACATGGTGGGCTGAATGAATGTGGACTCGACAGGTGAGAGAGGATGCTTAGGATTGTGTTGGCTGATGGAGCAGTATGAAAGGAGGTCACGGTTTTCCAGCAGTGCAGCTGAATATGGAGTTATTTGTTTGTTCTTTTGTTGTGTTTTCCTTCCCTGCAGCAACAAGGTAATGTCTAGTTTTGGTTTGATCTTGTGCGAGAAACATCAGGTTTGAATTTCACACTGTCTTATTGGTAGCTGGCGTTTTCCTTGCAATGGGTCAGGTAGGCGGAGTACCCCGGGAGCATACCAAGTAATGGTTTACTGCTGTAGGAGACATTAGGTGAGTCGAGGAATGTCAGATAATGGTTAGAAGGATTACATGATTATGGCAAGATCATGGAGATGGTTTATAACTAAAGTTTATGGTAAGGAGGGTGTTATCTAGGTCAGGATTAGGGGGTTGCATTGAGTAAGTTGGATCAGGCTTGTGAGCTAGGTGGGGTGTTTTGTGTAAGAGGATTGAGCTTTGAGTTACTGCAGTTTTATGGCAGGCAAGGTTGGGTTAATTTGCCACATTCTGAATAGTGATGATTGACCTTATTTGACCTGGTGGCATTGGGCATTTTCAAGTTTTGGTGTACATTGTGTTTGGTTAGTTTTGCTTGGCTTGGGTTTATGGTTCGTGGTGCAGTTTGGGTCGTATTGCTAAAGGCCATGATGGTGATTTAAGTGTCTTGTTGTTTATAATGGGTAGTTGGTGTGAAGGAAGATTGCTATTAGATGGGATTTAGAAGAGATTTCATGTGGTTATTACTTTATTGGGTAGTAAAATGGGGCTGCAATATGACGTGAGGGTATGCAATTGCCTTTGCGTGGTTTGAAGTAGCAATGGGCTCAGTGTTTGCTTGTCTAGTTGGATGGTATTTACCCGAGAGTCATTACCAAATTTTACAGGTATGGTAGTTGGGTAACTGAGTAAGGGAATGCTGGGTTTTGAGTTTATGGTTGTTACTTTAGCACTGGAGAGGGATCAGTGGTTAGCTTCTAGCTGTCTAGGTAACTAAATCATTTTGTTTATGTGATGGGGATTTGAGAGGTGATGGCATGGATACAGTTTGGTTAGGCAAGATTGGGTACACCAAATGATGTTTGGCTTTATGCCTTTAATGGTGATAAGGTTGTGGGAAATTTGGTTGGTGAGAGGGGGAACAGCCTGGTCAGGCTGTTGGCCAGAGAAGACGGGCAGGCTTGCCTCTTCTGTTCTTCCTCTGGGTGTTGGAGTTTCAGTTCAAAAAGTTGGGAAGGAAAGTGAGCGGTTGCACTGCTTCATATGTAAAATAAGCAAGCAGAGGTAAGCTGTTTATTTGGTTGGAGGTGTAATTCAATAATTGGTAACTGATGTGAGTGGTGGTACGCTGCTTCATAAGTAAGCAAGTGGAGGTATGGACGCTGCTTACTGATAAGGATGAACAGGGTCACGCTGTCCTATGTGAATGTTACATGGATGTTTTATCATGTTTTGTTTGAAATTAATAAATATTGGTAAACAATCATGGTTATGGAAGTTTAATAAAGGTCGTCAAATGTCATTCGGTGTGTTTTGTGTTTATTGAAGGGGACCAGGACAAATGAGGTTTGGAACAAACCAATTTGTCCTGGGACATCTTCAAATGGGGCTAGATAAATAGAAGTAGCAGGAATTAAGAGGATATGGGGAGGATAGGGTTAAATGGGAAGGAGGGATGATAGGGAGGAAATGAGGTAATGGTATGGAGGGGCTTAAAGGGTTTTAGGCACGTGTAACTGGAATAGAAGTCATATTTTTTGGTGTGAACTTGTTACCCTCCCTCCCACTCCCTTTGTATTAGTGGGGATTGTGGTTGTTTTCAGTTTGGGTAGGGCAGAGAAGAGAGGCAGGCTTGCACTTCTCTGTTCCCCCTCTGATGCTGGATGTTCAATTCAATAAGTTGGGAAAGAAAGTGAACAATTGTGCTGCTTGATAAGTAAATAAACAAGCAGAGATAAGCTGCTTATTTGGTTGGAGGTAATTCAATAAATGGTAACTGAAGTGAGTGGTGGGACGCTGCTTCATAAGTAAGCAAGTGGAGGTATGGATGCTGCTTACTGATCAGGATGAGTGGGGTCACGCTATCCTATGTGAATGTTACATGGATGTTTTATCATGCTTTGGTTGAAATTAATAAATATTGGTAAACAATCATGGTTATGGAAGTTTAATAAAGGTCGTCAAATGTCATTCGGTGTATTTTGTGTTTATTGAAGGGGACCAGGACAAATGAGGTTTGGAACAGACCGATTTGTCCTGGGACATCTTCAAGTGGGGCTAGATAAATAGAAGTAGCAGGAATTAAGAGGATATGGGGAGGATAGGGTTAAATGGGAAGGAGGGATGATAGGGAGGAAATGAGGTAAGGGTAGGGAGGGGCTTATAGGGTTTTAGGCACGTGTAACTGGAATAGAAGTCATATTTTTTTGGCATGAACTTGCTACCTTCCCTCCCACCCCCTTTTTATTAGTGGGGATTGTGGTTATTTTCAGTTTGAATAAGGCAGAGAAGAGGGGCAGGCTTGCCCTTCTCTGTTCCCCCTCTCATGTTGGATGTTCAGTTCAATAAGCTGGGAAAGAAAGTGAACAGTTGCGCTGCTTGTTAAGTAAATAAACAAGTGGAGATAAGCTGCTTATTTGGTTGGAGGCAATTCACTAAATGGTAACTGAAGTGAGTGGTGGGACGCTGCTTCATAAGTAAGCAAGTATAGGTATGGACGCTGCTTACTGATCAGGATGAGCGGGGTCACGCTATCCTATGTGAATGTTACATGGATGTTTTATCATGTTTTGGTTGAAATTAATAAATATTGGTTAATAATTATGGTTATGGAAGTTTAATAAGGGTCATCAAATGTCATTTGGTGTTTTTTGTGTTTATTGAAGGGGACCAGGACAACCTGTTAGCAATCAACAATGTAATAGAAAATATACTCACAGGAAAAAGAGCAAACTTTGCAATACATACTTATTAATTTTAGAATGCTATACAGAGAGGGAAGAACAAATGCTAAATAACTATAAATATGAACAATTGTAGGACAAAAGTTAAATTCTATATGACCAGACAAGATGTCTGGTAGTTTTCTATACAGAATCATGGAAAATTTGTCTCAGACTACCATGTAAAACAAAATGACCGCACAAGGACATATCTGTGACCTATGACAGTAGAATGCTGTAGTACCAATATGCAAGTGCTGGTTGTGGTGAAGGAAGGTCATATTAGAAGTGAGCAATTTTATACATATTAGCATGGCCAGTATCTTGTGTAAAACCAAAGAAAGACTCAATAAAACTTATCCAAAATGACAATAGGGATCTACTTCTGATAAATAAGGAACTATGGATTTTTTCTTAGAAAGATTGCATTTTGAATCTTGTAACATTATTTGAAAAGGTTAACAATAGCAGCTGATGAAGGTGAATGTTACTTACCTTAACATTTTTAATGTATTTAATGTCACCCCCATATAAAGGAATAACTGATAGTCTATGGATATGTAGGGATTTACATTAAGTTTGTCTAATTGTCCAGTAATATCAGCATGGTGGATAGTGTTACAAGCCTTGGACAGGTTGAGATATGCAGCATGTAAAAAGTAACATCTGATCAGGGCCTCTGTAACCTTTTCAAAGAAGCATACCAGGTTCAGGAGACAATATCTGCATTTTACAAAACCACACTGCTTGGGGTCTTGATCAGTTAATTAGCCTATGTCTGCATAAATAAATTGTGCTGTGACACATTCCATGGTTTTGCATGTAAGCTGGTGAGGCTGATGGGTCTGTAATTAATCTAATAAAAAAGGTAAAAAAATAACCACTACAAACTTGCAAAAAATAAAAATAAAAAATGGATACAACAGACAGAATCTTTTACCACAGCTTCAATTTATTTAAAGAAATTAAGTGCTTTCATCAGTAGTTCCTCTGACTTCATCAAGATAAAAAAAACAAGAATTAACACAGCACTTAAATAACAGTTAGATAAAATGACATGATCAATAGCCCTATTGAACTAATTGAACAATTAAAAAATCCAAAAACCCCACCAAGGGTATGAATGCCAAAATGTTAGACAGGGTATTTTTCAAACCAATTCTATGATCAAAAATAGTTGCAAGAAACCAACTTATTAAAAAAATGACAACCTACATAATGGATTACTTAAAAATAACTTTAAAATATTTCACTTTTAACTTACATGGCCAATTCTGCATTTAATTTCAAAACACTATTGATGGAAAATCATTTCATTTAGACCCAGTGGTACCACAGCATTAGATCTCAATTGTCACCTTAATTCCTGTCTTCAAGGTAAAGGTCTAAAGGTCTGCCCCTTGGTCCAAGATCAACCTTGTTAATAGCTGTGAACTTAAATTTATGGGTAGGGAAATTTTTAATATGTCTCACTAGGGCATTTCTTTCATTGCCCCTTGAAATATCATATTGATACTAGTATATCATTTTCCTAAATTTCACATTAGTCATCAAGATACTACCATGTCAATAAACCAGTCACTCTTTCCTGTGATGTTTCAAAATTTGGTCTTGATGCAGTTGTGCTTCAAAAGAGCAGACTGGTAGCCTATGCGTCTAGAACTCTTACCCAAACTGAAATGCAATATGCTCAAACTGAGAAATACATTTTGGCAATTGTATTTACATGTTCAGAGTTTCATGATTATATTTATGATTGAGCTATTCAGATTTAAACTGATCATCAACCTCTAGTTACTATTTTAAAGAAGCCTATGCATTCAGCTCCAGCAAGATTACAAAGAATGATGCTCAAATTGCAAAAGTACAACTTCAAAATGGTCTATACAAAAGGTAAATTTCTTTATCTGGCTGATACCTTATCTAGATCACCCAGCAATACAGTGCAACAGCTTGATGCAAAGAATTTTGGAAGTACATAATTTTTCTACTACAATACATGATGAGCTGATAGATCATACAAAGACTGATCCAGTTTTGCAAAAGCTCAACCACTTCATCAATGTTGGATGGCCATCAAAGCAATCTAGTGTACCACCTGAAGTGCAACCTTGTTTTCCTTACAGAGATGAGATGTTAATGGAAGATAGTATTATTTTCAAAGGTACTAAACTTGTTTTTCCTACTTACTTACAACATTAATATATCCAAATTGTGCATCATGGTCTCCCAGGTTCAGAATCTACCAAAAGAAGGGTGAGAGGACTAGTATTTTGGCTTTCTCTAGCAAAAGACATTGATGAAGTACTTTCTTCTTGTTCAGTATCCAATAGAAAATTGCATCTGGAAAGATAACCACTTCAGCTAAGTCAAGTTCCTGAACTACCTTGGTCAACAACAGCCATTGACATATTCCAGTGGAATAATCGGCATTATTTACTGTTGGTAGTCTCTTATTCTAAATGGTTTGAGATCTATTTCCTACCTAACCTAATGTCCACTGCTGTTATCACCAAGTAGAAACATCATTTCTCAGTCCATGGAGGTCCACAGAAGCTTATCTCAGACAATGGTACTCAATTTGCCGCTCAGCTGTTTCAGAAGTTACTAATAGTCCTGAATACCCACAGTCAACTGGACAAGCTGAACATGCAGTACAGAGTGCAAAGCAGTTACTAGAAAAGTCAAAGCATGACAATACAGGTGTCTTTTTGAATTTACTCAATCACAGAAACATAGCCCATGACAATATACTTGGCTTGCCTGCTCAGAGACTCCTATCTAGGCAAACCAGAATGACTTTACCTATTAGTTCCAGTTTGTTGAGGCCTAAAGCTAAAAACAGCAGAGCAATCAAAGCCCAGCTATTCAGAAAGCATTCTTTCCATAAATCAAGCAGATTTCTTCATGCATTGAAAGAAGGAGAAACAGTAAGGATACAAATGGTGAAAGGTTTCAACCGGGTTGGTCAACTAACAGGTATATGTACCGAGCCGAGATCCTGCTTTGTAGAATCTGAGGGCTTGGAGTAAAGGAGAAATCACAAACATCTTCCTGTATCAGAACCAATATCACCAGCATTGTTCCTTTGATACAGAATCTACATCTCAGAGCAATTCAGACAATGTTCCTGTTGCAGAACATGTCTTAACTCCTACTTCCATTTCTGATGTTCCCAAAGTTAAACATTCAACGGAGACAGTCCCAGTTGCTAGACCTAATTCTAATTTCTATGTCACATGATTTAGACATATTTCCAGACCTAATTTGAAATACACAGCAACTTGGACATAATTGTCTATATGTACATAGTTCTGTATAATTGCATGTCAAAGAATTATTTTGTATTAATTACACATCAATCAATGTCATCAGGAATGCATGACTCATTTCTCAAAGAGGGAGGATGTAGAATATGTGTGTGTTGTACCTTTAAGAAGCATTTCCAAGGACAGCACGTGCATATAAACAGCAAGCACGTGCTAGCTTCAGTGTCATTTTGAGAGTGCAGCCAGAGTGCGAGCATGTATGTGTGAGATAGCCAGATTGTTCATAAATTTATCTAAGTTAAAGTTACTAATCCTCAATCCTGTTGTGTTTGTACATAATAAAGCTGCTTCAATAGAACCCACTGACATTTGTCTGTTTCATCCTGACCAGACCAGTGACAATGGGTATTATTAATAGTGTAGGAAAAAAAGTGCATACTTCTGCAACTTTGATTTTCAGAACTTTGACTTGTCAGGTGCATATGGTAATGTTTGTCCTGACAAATTGTGAAAGCAGTTTCTTCTTGTGAGAAAAAGTCTGCTTTAAATAACTCACTTAATTCTATTGCATTGGCCAATACTCATTGTTTACAGTGTGAGTATGACTCTGTTGATACGTCTTCAAAGCTGTCACCACTGTCACTGTTTGAGGAGGTTTTCATGGGTGCATTCTCAGAAACTCCTAGATAATGTTAAAAATAAGATTTAAATTATCCCTTGCATAGTGATTTAGTGTTTGGCCCCTCTGCTGCAGAGGTTATCAGAAAGTGTGGTGAAAGTGGCAAACTGATCCAGGAAATCCCTAAGATTTTTCAGCTACCCTTTAAAATTTTCCAGGGCATTTTCTATCTTCTCATACAATTTTGGCAAAAAAAAGAAAGAAAAAGAAAAAGATGAATAAACAGTATCAACAAAATATAGGTAAACAAATGTTGAAGAAGAAATGGCAAGGGAGTTCCAAAAAGAAGTCTCAAAACTTTCAAAAGCAAGGACAGTCCAACAAGTCTGAATGACTATTCAATAAATCTTGTGACCCACTTCCACCCTGGCCACCTTTTTTCTTCCTGAAAATCTGAATCTCCATTTTTATGTTTGGCAACAGATTGTTTCAGACAAATGGGTTCTGAAAATCATTCATCAAGATTACAGATGGGAGCAATAGAACCAGTTCCTCTTTTCAAGGATGGGAAGGCTTTTTATTCAAAGATGTTCCTAGTGCCAAAGAAAGGAAATGCATGGAGACCACTTTCAATTTTTCTTTCCCAGACCTATTTGTGATATTACCCAAATTCAAAATGATGTCACTTCATAACTTGTTACCTTGTCTTCCTCTTTCACATTTGCTGTCAACACAAGACTTAAAACATTCTTATCGTCACATCCATATTCATTCAGACTTCAGATGTAAGTTCTGTGTATCTGGATCACATTATCAGTTTTCTGTCATACCTTTTGGACTATCCACTGCACCAAAAGTGTTCGCATAATGTCTGGCTCCACTTATAGCTCATTGCAGGCTACATCGTATCCACATTTTTCCATATTTGGATGACTTGCTTATCTTTGCAGAGTCCTTTTCAAAGAGTCTGGGATTTTTTCTCTTGGGTTACAGATCTATTACACTATCTGGGATTCCCAGAGAATATTCAAAAGTCTTTCTTGACTCATTCACACAAGATTGTTGTCAGCTAGACATCTCATTTCAAAGAGATGTTCTTCCACAGGAAAAAAAAAATAGATCTTTTATATAGATCAGTTTCTTAGGTTTTCCAGTCAGACTTCAGTCACAGAAAGAGAATGTGTGAGGATTTTAGGTCTCAGGACATCTATGATTCTCATGATATACCTAGCAAGACTCTACATGATAAAGATACAATGATATCTGAAATCATTGGTCCCAGCATCACACCCTTTATATTTTCAAATCCCCATGCTGTGGTTTGTCTGAAGAGAAATCTTTTGGTGGAGACAATAGGTATCCTTAATCCAGGTCTCCTCTTCTCCCCACCTGCTCGAAAGCAGTCAAACACTACAGATGTTTTGGACATTGCTTGGGGAGCAGTTTCAGGAAAGATAAAAGTACAGGGGATGTGGGACAATAAGGACAGTTGCAAGAATATAAATATAAAGGAAATACTTGACCTGATCAAAGCAGTCAACTCTGAACTATCTTTGGCCAGGACCTATTCAAGTGGTTACAGACAATAGCACATCCATGTGGTACATCAACAAGCAAGGGGGACCAGGTCATACCCCATTTTCAGAGTAGCATGTTAGCTTGAGATATGGTTTCACAGCACAGTTTCAATCTACAGGCATCCTACATTACATCAGTGCAAAACTATCTGGCAGACAAGCTGAACAGGACCAGAGCAGACCCTCATGAATGGAAACTAGATTGGGAGGACTTCCAAAATCTGATCCATTGCGGGCAGTTCTTCAAGTAGACCTGTTTGCCTCCTGTCTGAAAAATCAACTGGCAAACCTCTGTTCTAGGACTCTATGCAAGAAGGCCTGGAAGACATATGTCTTTTCCTTTGGACAGGAATGCTCCTGTATGCTTTTGCACCCTTTCCTCTAATATCCAGTGTATTTCTGAAGATTCAGAAGGAATCCCTCAAAATCATTGTGGTGACTCACACTTGGCCTAGACAATCAGGGTTCTCCCTTTTTTGGGAACTGGCCAGGGACAATTACTGCTCACATATGAACAGGGATGTTTGATACAGCCTGACATCCATCAATGTCATTTGACCACTTGGATGATAGTGTCCTAATTCTATTAGGCCCCTGTTTACTGAGGACATGCAGCAGGTACTATTGGAGGCAAGAATGTCTGCAACTAGAAAATCATATATATTAGCAGGTGGATAACCAGCTTCCTTTCAGGGCTAATTGTTCTCTGGTTTTATAATATTTGCTTGAGTTACTGTCCTATGGCCTTTCCTATTCCTCTATTAAGGTTAATTCATTTTCCATTTTTGCACATTTGACCATGGAGCCTCCTCTTTCAATGTATTCTCATTTCAAAATGTTCTTGAAAGAAGTTTTGCATAACAGACCTCCAAGAAAAGTGGTGGCCATCAGACTATTTCCAGATAGTTGTCTAAGGTACATTTTGTTATATTTACCATGGCAATACAATTCCAGGATGGGTCAAGGCCCACTTTATCAGGGCATTGGCTTTATCTATGGCTTTTTGGAAACAGTTGTATTCTAAAAGTATTCTAGAAGCTGCTACTTGGTCTTCTGTACATACTTTTACAAAGCACTATAAGCTTGAGTCATTCTCTGTGTCCAGATCAAGGTTTGCTAGAACCATTCTCTGGGAGCTCCTGGACTCTTGTCCTAAAATCTCCCAGATGTAGTTAGCTAAGGTAATTTCTCCATATGACTAAGGCTACTGCAGCAGTGATGAATATGATGAACATAGTAAAGTTGTGTAAGTCAAATGTAATGCAACAAATCACTGCTGCAGTAGGCAATCCCTCCTTCTCTCTTTCCCCATTGTGTTTTTTTTTTCCAGGGTGTGAATATTTAGATTTTGTTGTTCCTAGCATTGTCCTTTCAAGGCTCAGCCTTCATCTCTAGCTGACAAGAAAGCATGGAAGGACATCCAAATTTGTCTTTTAGTCATCTTAGCTTGAGTTACCTGACAGTTTTGGCAAGCGGAATGTGTCCTGAACCTTTGGAAGCTGTCTGGCTGTTACATCCTTAGCAGTATGTAACATAAATAGCTAAGGCTACTGTGGCAGTGATCACCTGAATATTTGTACTATAAGTTTAACTTACACAGCTGTACTTTCCATCTTGGCATGTTTACTTGTGGTCCTGAGGTATGGCAGGAGGTTCTATGCAGCTATTTAGATGCTGGCAAAATCATAAGTGAATGCAGCAGCTCTTTCAGTTGTGCCCATTTGTGGCAGGGCTGTTGTGAATTATAAATAGGTTTTTAATTATGATACTGTTTACCCAAATGAGCTGTTAAATGAAAATGACAGTAAAGAGTTGAATAAATATTTAGGATATCACCTTTTAATACACACACACACACACACACACACACACACACACACACACACACATTCACTTATATAGATTTATTTTATTTATTAATTTTGAACTTGTTTATGCCTTGTCAACTGAATTAATCCTACTAGGCCACTGATATCTTTTCATGAAAGGTATAATAATATTAACACTGACTAGGGGAAATTTGTCCAAGTAACTGGGGAACTTTCCCTATACTATTAAGGAAATTATAATATTAAGAAGAAAAGAGAGTGTGGAATGGAGGTTGCCACTAAGACATTTTTTTTTCTGTTGTTGCTGGACAGTAGAAATTTATTGAAACTGATGTAAATTGATGCAACTGATGAAGCTAATGGAAACAAAGCTGACAATGTAGAGATTACTAAACTTAGGTCAGCAGATAATACATTGCAGCAAATGTTACATTCCCAGGCAGCAGATGAATCCACTCTGGTGTTGGCAGAGCTAAAAGAGAGGGCAGAAGACAAATGGCCAAGGATGTGAATGATCGTCTTGTACTGGAATGGGATGCTACACAAAATGAAAGCACCTGAAAGGAATATTTTCCATTCCAGAGAGTGTCAATATAAAGCAGAAAAAGTATTCAACAAATGAAGAGATCTTTGAAAAAGCAATCATAACAGTGACACTGAAATATATTTTTTTAAAAAATCTCTTTATTCAGTTTTTCAGTAATAACAGTAATACAGCATATCAAAAATATAAGTTGACAATAGATATAAAAAAGAAAAACCATAAAACCTAAATACTAAATATATACACTATGTACACTAGAAGTCACTACATCAGCAAACAGAGGAGAGAAATACTTATTAACATCATTTGAAAGATGAGAGATAGTATAAGAGGCATAGTTTATAAAGAGATAGAGGAAGAAATCCAATCACTTGTTGTAAATAGGTATACTAGGGAAAGTATTTAGGTGTATGGACAGGAAATGAGATAAGCTCTTTATAATGCAAGCTTTGTTTAATATAAGTTTGTCTTAGCAGGTCAGTGTGAGGTCTATAGCTCATTCGTGAGAATTACATCTAGTAAATAACCCCAATATTTCTGATAGTAGTGTTTTTGTTTTGTTGTTGTATAAACTAATTTGTGAAATGAGATATATTTAATAGCTAGTTTGCTAAAGTCTTTCCATGTGATTGGAGATGTGACAGTCCAATCTTTTGTAATGTAAAATTTAATAAGGGCTCACATTGTGATAAGGATATGTTTTAACATTTTTGGAATTTCATGTGTGTTGGCATGCAATATAACCATCTCCCATGACAGGGTTGTTTTTCCATATCCCATTTTCTCTAATCTAGCTCTTAAAGAGAACCATAGGTTGTGGACCTTGCTCCACATAACATGGAGAATATCAGCTGTTTGCTTTGGGGCAATGTGGGCATATGGGCAAAAATTTGGGATTGAACTTATTTAGCTTTGATGGGGTATAATATACATTGTTATTTATCATAATTTGTGTGTATAGCAGCCTCTTAAAGGGAATAAATTTGATTGTATTTTCAATGGGCAGTCTTTTGCTTTCTTCATTAAGTAATTGTTTTTTTCTCTTGCCAATAGGTTGAGAATAATAGAGAATTCTGGTATTTTATGATTGTTACAAGTTTATATGTCCTAGAGATTGTTTTTCCTTTAGTTGCAAGATTTTTTAGTATAAGTTTTACTAAGTTAATATCCTGCAGGACAACATTAGTTTGTGAAAATTTAGCATTTATAAGATAATGGATTTGGCTAAGAATGATAGTATATTTTTTAGGAAGATTGAGTTTCAATCGTAGTTGTAATGTACTGGATTCTTTCCTTTTTAGATTTCCCATAACGTAAGATCTTTTATCGGGGGTAATTTGTTAGATTTAGGGGTTATTATTTATTAGTATGTTAGAATTTAGGTGGAGAGGTTGTATAACGGCAAGAGCATTGAATAGTTGTATTGATTTGAATAACTTTTGAGTAGTTAGGATCATATGCTTAATTAGTGGGTCTAAGTTCTTTGTGAACAAAGCTTTTTGATTTAGGTTTAAAAAAGGGAAGATATTTGGTGTTATATCCAAGTGATTTAAGTTGTTCAAACCAGATTTTGGTCCACTGAGGTGTCCAGGTATTAACGTATGGGTCATGGTTTATTATCTGTATTACTCTGTAAGCAGTAATTATACTATAATAATATCTGAAGTCTGGCAAACTCAATCCCCCCTTATCTTTGGTAAGTATGAGTTTATTATATTTAATTCTACTAGATTTGGGATACCATAAGAATCTTGATATAGCTTTTTCTATATCAAGAAAGAATATTTGGGGAATATTTGAGAAGGTGGCATTTAAATGAAAAAGTATTCTTGGTAATAGATCCATCTTGACGACACTAGCTTTTTTTTTTCAATAATTTTTATTTTTATTTTTACATTAATAAATGTCACAAATAAAAACCATCTTACAACATGACCGTGTGCATATATATATATATATATATATATATATATATATATATATACACACACACACACACACATACATACATACACATACATACACACACACACACACACATATATATATATATATATATATATATATATATATATATACATACAGACACACATATATACATACATACACATACACACATATACATATGTTATACATTGATGTCAAATACCACAGGATATAGGTCATACAACATATCTATTTACACTATGTACATTAACATTCCATGCATCTATTGATATCATTTTGTAATTTGCTTATAAGGTTCTTTATTGATTGATAAGCAAAAAAAGTAGTAATATAGCTTGTCTGTTTTTGTGTCAAGCTTTAACATAGCTGAAGTGACTTCTAAACTCCTTGACCTTATGTAAATGCCTAACCATCCATCCATCTGTTTTAGTGAATATGTATGTATTGGGAAGCAAAAAGCAGTTAGAATTTGAAATAAAGTGATATATACATTGAGCTGAGGGATGTCAAAAATACCCAGAATGTTCCAAACGTGAACAATCATCAGCTACAAACTGTACAAAGCCTGCACCTTTTGCTGTTGTTATCTGCAGTATATTTACTATCTGACTTCTTATGTTAATATGTTAGTTGTTTAATTACATGGTATGTATAGGCTAAGAGAGAGTAAATGTTTAAAGAAAGTTGATATCAGCAAGCACTTATATGTTATACTCCTTAACATTGCTAAAGATATTATAAATTAACCAAACAACATGTTGTATAGTGCAGGTCTAAGAGATGCATTTTTGGAAGAAGCAAACTTTGAAGTTCCAAACAATCTATGCATTCACATTGTAAAAGACTTATTGTAATCTTTAAGGCTACTGCATATTTTCATATTTATAACTATGCTGGTAATATACATACAACACAATCTGTCCTTTGTTATCAAAACAACACAACCGTAGTTAAACTTTGTGAGAGTTCACATCCAGGTCCACTCAGTTGTTTTTCCACTAACTAGTGTCACCTTCTCATATATGCATAAAAGAAACTATTCTATTGTAATTCAGTGTTAATCGTATCTCTAGTATAAAAACTTACCAAATAATAGTCTTTATGTCTTAACATATATATACCCCCCCCCTGGAGAGAAGAGAGATATGCAGAACCAGCAGAGCCAATGAGATCAATTTCAATATTTCCAGTGTTACTCATGCTGTGCCATATTATTGGTTAATCTATTAGCCACTACGTGTGTTTGAAATGAGTTATTGCAATCGTTGGTGATTGAGAAACATTCAGAACAGTAGTACAGTTGATATTGTAGGTTCATTAAGTCATAGGCACTACCAAGTATAAGCTAGTCAGCATGATATTGGAACACTGTTAAGTAAAATATATGAACTTAGTAATCTTTAAGTAACATATTAATTAGGCTGTTGTAAGCAAATGCCTCAACCAAAATTACATCACCCTGTTTTAAAATGTTATTCAGTGCAAAAATATATGTTTCTTTAGTTTTTTTTTTCCCCACCTCCCCTAGGTTAAGGTAAATCATTTTGCATATATATCTGAATAATACAAGAAACCACAATTGATAATCATTGAGAAGTGTTTGAGATATGACAGGATATTAGAAACCCTTTGTTCCAGATGCCATTAAACTCCTTATTTCTTCACAGCTGCAGTGAGATAAAGGAAGGCACCTTTACGCCATTTAAGTATGCATCCAGAAGTGGGGAGCTTTTCATAATTCATAAGTGTAGGCAGATGCTAACAAAAAGTTCTTTAAGTTATCCTACATAGCAGAAGGCATTGCAATAGTACAGGAAGGAAGGCAGAGTTACTAAAGCAAATTACAACATTTTCTTTCCTTGGATTTTTCTGTAGATGATACATAACTTCTTCTAGAACTTTCTTCTTTGAATGTAAAGCAGTGTAATGGCATGAAAAAGTTGATAGGAGGCTCCTTTGATGAGGAAAGTGAATGTTGTGTTAGAAAACAGTTAAGAATACTTTTTTCAGCTTTCCCAACCCATTTTAATGAATATTCCATTCCCAGAGATGCACTGGGGCAGAAAACAAGTTAGTGATGACATCATAGAGTGGAAAGGTGAAAGGATCAAGAAACTTCCTGGTTTTGAAGAGGATTATGGGAAATGGAATGCCAAAATGATAAATGGACCTCAAGGTCTGCAAAATAAAATGGAGGTTTTGTTTCTAGATGGATTTAAGACGGAAACATGCAAGATACCTTGCTGAAACTCTCCTAGCATTGTCTTTGGCTTCAGAGAAGGTGAATTGGGTTGTGTCAAGCTGGATTAACTTTGAAGAGATGCTGAAAAGTGGATTTTGCCTCCTCGGGGGTTTCAAGGGATATTTTTTCATCTTTGTGATAGAAAATTAAGGTAGCAGGGTATTTCATTTGAAAATAAATCTTGTTTTCTATAAGGTAGGCACAATATTTACTAAGTTTTAGGCAGTTTTGCTTAACTTCAAAAGGGAGACCTTGGATTATAGTGATTTTATGTGCTCTCCATGTAAAGTTTTTCTTAGCTTTATATGCTGCTAATATTTGTTTAACATGTGCTGAGTTTAACAGTTTGATATATATTATATATACGATATATATATCAGAGATTCATTTGTTTGTGCATGCCTTATAGCTCTGTGGGATCTTTCTATTATTATGTCATTCAGGAGATCTTTATTGTTCAAGAGAGAGCTTAGTATTTCTTTGATTATTGGGTTGAGTTGTGCAGTTTCGAAGGTCTCTGGAATTCCTATTATAATGAAGTTATTGTGCCGGCTTCTGGCTTCTAAGTCTACCATTTTTTCATTGTAATTCCTTAATAGTGCTGTTGCTGGTCTGAAACTGTTGTTTAAGTTCATTTATTTTTAGTTCATTGTCCATAGCTTTGGCTTTATTCTGTATGAGTCTAAGCATAATTTGGTCCAGACTAGAGTCAAATGTAGTTAGTTTATGTGAAAAACCTTGCACTTCTGTTTGTAAAGGCTGCAGTGCATTTTTAAGGTTCTCCAATGTTAAATATGGTTCCTGTTTTGATCTGAGGGCCATCTTAGCAACCTCTTGTTGTAGCTTGTTAGTTTTTTGCCTTTTGGAAGTGGTGTTATTCTCCGGAGTAGACATCATAGACAGTTTGGTTTTAGGGTTAAAGTTTCCATTTGATCTGGTTGGTTCACCATTTAGTGTCCAAAGTTAGATGCTTGGTAGTAAAGAAGAAGTTTTATTTAGTAGATCCTGTTCTGAGAGATGATCTTACCTTATTTTTCTTGTTTTAGGCCTGTGTATCTGGAAGAATCCACACCATGCGGTTCAGGGCTCAGCTTTCAGTAAGTGGTATTTTTATTCAAAAAGTAAGTATTCATATTCCTGCTTTAATCCTTTGATGTTTAGAGTATTTAAAGGAAGACGAGATCCACGAAATCCTGTTATTGCAGTTCAGGTGATGTAAAGATGAGGCCAATGAACCAAGTGTGGGTGGAACTCCACCGTCTCCTCCTTCCATAATCTTCAAACAAAATAAAAATCAAAGCCACAAATGAACTAAAAACAGCCAGGAAAGAAAGACGAGATCCACGAAATCCTGTTATTGCAGTTCAGGTGATGTAAAGATGAGGCCAATGAACCAAGTGTGGGTGGATCTCCACCGTCTCCTCCTTCCATAATCTTCAAACAAAATAAAAATCAAAGCCACAAATAAACTAAAAACAGCCAGGAAAGAAAGATGAGATCCACAAAATCCTGTTATTGCAGTTCAGGTGATGTAAAGATGAGGCCAATGAACCAAGTGTGGGTGGATCTCCACCATCTCCTCCTTCCATAATCTTCAAACAAAATAAAAATCAAAGCCACAAATAAACTAAAAACAGCCAGGAAAGAAAGACGAGATCCACGAAATCCTGTCATTGCAGTTCAGGTGATGTAAAGATGAGGCCAATGAACCAAGTGTGGGTGGATCTCCACCATCTCCTCCTTCAATAATCTTCAAACAAAATAAAAATCAAAGCCACAAATAAACTAAAAACAGCCAGGAAAGAAAGACGAGATCCACAAAATCCTGTTACTGAAGTTCAGGTGATGTAAAGATGAGGCCAATGAACCAAGTGTGGGTGGATCTCCACCGTCTCCTCCTTCCATAATCTTCAAACAAAATAAAAATCAAAGCCACAAATAAACTAAAAACAGCCAGGAAAGAAAGACGAGATCCACAAAATCCTGTTATGTAAAGATGAGGCCAATGAAACATCACCTGTACTGCAATAACAGGATTTCGTGGATCTCGTCTTTCTTTTCTGGCTGTTTTTAGTTTATTTGTGGCTTTGATTTTTATTTTGTTTGAAGATTATGGAAGGAGGAGACGGTGGAGATCCACCCACACTTGGTTCATTGGCCTCATCTTTACATCACCTGAACTGCAATAACAGGATTCCGTGGATCTCGTCTTTCTTTCCTGGCTGTTTTTAGTTTATTTGTGGCTTTGATTTTTATTTTGTTTGAAGATTATGGAAGGAGGAGACGGTGGAGATCCACCCACACTTGGTTCATTGGCCTCATCTTTACATCCCCTGAACTGCAATAACAGGATTTCGTGGATCTCGTCTTTCTTTCCTGGCTGTTTTTAGTTTATTTGTGGCTTTGATTTTTATTTTGTTTGAAGATTATGGAAGGAGGAGACGGTGGAGATCCACCCACACTTGGTTCATTGGCCTCATCTTTACATCACCTGAACTGCAATAACAGGATTTTGTGGATCTTGTCTTTCTTTCCTGGCTGTTTTTAGTTTATTTCTGGCTTTGATTTTTATTTTGTTTGAAGATTATGGAAGGAGGAGATGGTGGAGATCCACCCACACTTGGTTCATTGGCCTCATCTTTTCATCACCTGAACTGCAATAACAGGATTTCGTGGATCTCGTCTTTCTTTCCTGGCTGTTTTTAGTTTATTTGTGGCTTTGATTTTTATTATGTTTAGAGTATTTATTTGAGTGATGTGCCAGCTTGAGGTCAGATGAAAATTTAAGGTTTTAGGAGCTGCACAGTAAGTCTGCATATAGACTGTCCACCATTTTGGAATCCCCGACATTGAAAGATTTGTTTAATGCTTAAATGCTTTTGTCTTTCACAAAAAGTACAGACGTCTTCAGAACCAAATGTTATCTGCTTTTGTAAGCAGGCTGTTATATAACATGTTCTGTTTGATCATGTGACAACTGAACAATCCATATAAAACATTTAAATGTACATGCATACTACATAAAACATTTAAAAGTACATGGACAAGATAAATACACTGAGTACAAATACATTGGATAAAAATAATGAATAAATGAATTAAAACCAGGGAATGCTAAATAATTAACTAACTAAATATGATATTCATATATAAAATCTTTAAATTGTTAAATTAGGATACAAATATGAAGAACATATATTTGAAAATAGCAACCTTCATTTTCAAATAACACACAAAAGGCACATTATCTTTGATAGCCGGAGGGTGACAGCATAGTTTCAACTAACATAAAAGTTCCATAACTTCTATTATCTCCTCCCAAAGGCATACTCTGATTCAGAATTATTCTTTCCAAATAATAAAACTGAACTTGTTGAGACCTGTGCAGTTAATAGACTGTGTCCTTAACATATTTTCTTTTAATATCACATATGTGTTCAAGTGCACGTTCCTACAATGTTCTGTCTGTTTATCCTACATAAAAGACTGAACAAAAGTGGTATAAAGCTACATATACCATTACCTTTTCTAGGTCAAGGGGAGTGCAGTGAAGCAACAGATCTAGGGTATCAAATTATTTAATATAATCTTTTAGTTTCCTTTTCAGAAACAGCTCAGAATGGGGAGACTGGATGAATACTCTGCAAGAATGTACATTAGAATAGTTTGTTGGTTGAAAACCTGGGTTAAGAAATTCATTAGTGATGGTTTTAATGGAAGAGATGATAATTTTTTATAGTCCTCTGATAGATTAGTATTATAGCTGTTAGGGACATTATTGATCAGAGAGGTGGAATTGGAAGACTGTCTTGTTTTGTACTTTTATGGATTATTGGTAGCAGTCATTTGTTTATTTCTAAGATAAATGGTTGTGGTTGTGTCTGTAGCCATCTGTGTTTGTTTTTGTGAATATGGGTATTTTTCAAATAGGAGGATATTAGCTGGATTTCCTTTAAACGGAGTCCAAACTTTATCCCAAAGACTCAGGAAATGTTTGTATTCACAAGTAAGTTAAGGGCATTTCTGACCTTGTAACTTTCTACACAAACAAGGCAAGATATTCTTGATAGTAGAAAGGGTATCAATGAAGTGCAACAATGTACTTTCAGGTCATCAGTTTTTATAATCTCCTGTTATCCCTCTGTGCTTTTCGACAATTGGAGATTCTACTGTAATTCTTGGGGTGTTGTTTACATAGTCACTTGCGTCTTCAATATGGTATTCTGCATAATTTAAACTGAAAGAATCCTAAGAATTATAATATAAAAGCAAGGCAAGCTATTAAGATGAAGGAGCTAAGCAATGCCTCATACAGGCATACAAAAATTGTCTGAATTTTTAAAAAAAATATTTATTTTATGATTTAGAAAAACGTGCAAGTCATAAGAAGAGGAGGTCACAGGAAATATACGTTAGAATGCAAAGAGATTTACTGGCAACTGTTATTAAATGCTAGACAACATCCTGGAATCAGTAACCATGTGTCCATTAGCAGTGTTTGAAAACTCTATGTAGCAAAACTACGATCTTAATTGTTTTGAATGTTACAATCTGTGATTTAAGATTATGCCAAATGTTTATATGAAGAAATGGCAGCTATAAGCTGCACTAGTTTCTGATGAAGTTTTCTTTCATTGTTTTCTAGAATGAAAGCACTTACATTTTCAATTCAAGTTCCTGTTTGTCGGATTTGTTCTTGGTCAATGTTTTCTTCTTTTCAAAAATATGTAAGGACTGTGTGCAATGATGTTATGAACATTAAAAAATGAGTGATGAAAGAAACAATCGTACTGGGAAGGCAAGAAGTAGTACATTTGAAAGTAGGAGAAGGCAATATTAATGACCTTCCAAGTTCAATAACTTTGGAAGGTATTAAAGGATTGTTGTGCCATATTAGTTATTTATTTATTTAGTTATTTATTTGTAGTTTGACAGGACATTTGATTAAAGACTGTGATTAAAGGGCACATACATGATGTATGGAGAAGGGACATTTGATTGAAAGTTGTAACATGAGCTGCAATGAATATCATTAAATTAGACATGTTTGATGGACTGCAAAAATATTGAAAATAATAATGTTGTTATAGCTGACAGTAATATACATAAACATGCTTATAATGACACTAACTAAATGTTGGATAATGATGAAAGTGGAAATATTTGTGAAAGGGGTGGTGGGGTGAATGTGAAGCAAGAGAGAGAGAGAAGTAATAGAAAAAGAATCACAACTATATAAAAGGAGAAAGGAAGAAAATGAGGGTGATAATTTTATCAAAAACAAGTACAGAAAATTTCAAGTGGAAGATGGTGAGGAAGATGATAAAGGAACCCTGTCAGCCAATTGGGAGCAGATTCTCCAAATGCCAGTTGTGCAAAAAGTATTATCAAAATACTTTGGAATTTTCCCATTTATCAACTGTTAAGCTACCTTCAAGTAGTTATATTTAAGTTTAGAGGCTGGTTGGGGGGTGCCTACATAGGGAGCTGCAGAGTGGCTTGCTACACTCTGCAAAAAAAAAAAAAAACACTCTGAAGTTTACTGGATTTTCTTTGAGTTTTTTGCATAGCAAACTTGTCAATCAACATGAATCTGATGATGATAAGGAAGGGGGAGCAGATAGGTGTAGAATATCAATCAATAATAAAAAAACGGAAATTAACACTAGGTTTTGTATCCCTGAATATTAGCAGTTTAATGATATAAGAAGATTAATTGCTATCCAATTGAAAGAGTGAGTAAAAGCAAATATTGTAAATGTATTTGATGTTAGCTTTTTCGATAAGAATAAGACAGCAGTTTGAACTGCTATGGAAAAAATATTTAAAATTATAGGACAGAAATGTGTTCATAAATTCCTATTTTTGTTTAAGCATTAAGCGATTATTCTTATGAATCAAATAGTAAAAAGAGGAAGTATGTCAGTGATTAGTATAAGGAATAAAAACATGCCTGTGAGAATTATGACAATTTTTGCACAAACAGAAGTAAAACAAAAGAAGATGTGTCCTGTGTTCAGATAGAAAAAGCTTGTGATATTGCAAATACTGATGCAGTTATTATAGGGCATTTAAACTGCAGGATTAGGAAACATAATGAAAACTAACAAAAATGTGCTTAAGTTTAAAAGAAGTACCAAATGCTGATAATTTCTGTAGGAAAACAGGGATACAATTATATATGTGAAATATAATCTGAGAGATTTATTTTGTAATTTTCTAATATATCTTAATTGAAGGGCAAGGGGAGAGGAGTGAGAGAACTAATAGCAGATTTTTTATCATAGTGTGATTTGGGCAAAAAAAAAATAGGTATACATGCAGAAACTATAAAGCAAGGGAAGGTTGTAAAAAAACTTTATGACTATAGATGTACAGGTAATGAATAAAGATGGATTACATTTGTTGACAGAACATAATACCATGATACCATTTTATGAAACATGGACAGAATGATATATTGTTATAAAGAGTAATACAAAAAATACATATGATATGATATTGGAAATGTTTTTTGTATAAAACACATAAAAAATCAGATTAACAAAGGAAAAGTTGAAGTTACTAAAATATATTTATGTATGAAAAATTATGAAAAAATAAAAGCTGAAAGACGGACTCATTTAAAGGAAAACAACATTTGTCACAGGGAAGAAAATAGATGTCACCATCTTTACAGAAGGTTAAAAGAGACATGATATCATATTGGAGGATGATTTAGTGAGAGGAGCTGTTGAGGATCAAGATAATATTAAGAAGAAAGTAAAAATGTTTATTAGTCAATTTTGCAAGATTGTGGAAGACAAATGTATAAGATGGTCAGTTAATCAGTGAAAAGGATAATCAGGAATTAATGAAGGATGTTATTATGGAGTAACTGGAAGCAATATGTTAAAATACAAGATAATTCTGCACCACAGGTGGCTGAATTAGGATTATATATTTTTTAAAAGAATGATAATAGATCAAAATATGTTTTGCACTACCATGAAATGATAGGTGTTTACTCGGCTAGTGATCACAATGGCCTTTTTAAGCCTAGCCATGCATCCCAAATCTCTGACAAGTTCTGATACCCTTGGTAAGTGTAAGCAGAGGTTTGGAAGATGAAACATTTACAAGTTAGGGCCTGGGAGATGAAGCATTTGCGGATTGCTTGTGTCTATTAGAGACATAGGTGCCAAACAGGAATGAATTTCCTGTTCCCCATCCAATTGTCCAAGTTGCACTTGAATTGGGTTAGGGAGAAACTCTGCTTTACATGGATGGGGAGCCTGTTCCAGAGATGGAGTAATCTCTGGTATACATACCTGTCACTCTAGCAGGTCCTATCTATATCACAGGCAAGCTTTAAGACCTTAGAATAGGTAAATCTGGTTCTGTTTGTTTTATGGATATGCAGGAGGTCCATCAGTGTGGGATCTGACAATGACCTGTATATCAGGCAAAGATCTCTCCTCAAAAGCCTGTAGGAGACAGAATACAGGGATAGGGCCTTGAGATGGTCTGCATAGGACATTTTACTTAAGCCCTGCGTTCTTTTAGTCAGGAACCTCTGTGAATTTTCCAATTTTTTGAAATGCCTGGTTAGGTACATACCATATGATGCATTGTACTCAATGATAGGTCTGATGAATGCCAAATATAGTGGAAAAATGGCTTCCTTGGACTTATATGCCATACTTTTGTTTATAAGATGCTTAACATAGAATGCTTTCCTCAATACTATAGACATGTGATGGTCAAAGTCTAGATTACTATCGATGTGTGTCCCTAAGTCCCTGACTACTGGGTCAACTCTTAGGGGTGTGTTCTCAATATGGTAGTTACCAGGGGTGGATGACTTTCAGAAGGATACTATTATGCATTTCTTTGCTTTTAGTTTTAGTCCATGGCTCTGACACCAGTTGTTTGTCTGTGACAGCCCCTCCTGGACAAGATTTGTGTCAGTGTGGGATTCAATGGCAGCTCCTAACTTGCAATCATCTGCAAATTTAGTCAGCCAGAAACCATTGACATTGGCCTTTACCTCTGAGAAGTAAATGGCAAAAAGGATCAATCCAAGGACTGATCCCTGAGGGACTCCACTTGTGACTGGCCTGTTTGTAGAGGTGGAGTCCCCAATTCTAACTTCCTTGGTCTTGTCTGTGAGCCATTTGGCTATCCACCAGGTGACATAGGAGTTTGTACCTAACCACTTGAGTTTGTCAACAAAGCGCGAGTGGGTTATTGTGTCAAATGCCTTGGCCAGGTCAAAGTACTCAGTGTGAACCATTTTCCCCTCATCAATTGCTTTGATGACCTTCTCAAAAAAGTCCACCAAGATGAGTAGGCATGATCTACCCTTGACGAAAACAAACTGGGTTGGGTCTAGTATCATTTCCATGATAATTTTTTCCATGGCTTTACATATAAGACTAGAGGGACTTATGGGGCTGTAGTTTCCAGGGTCTGTAGATGTCCCATCTTTGTGCAAAGGGATGAATGTTGCTATCCTCCATTCATGAAGCACAAAGCCTGTTTAGAGGCTGTAGTTAATTAGTAATTCCAGAGGCCCTTATAGATCATACTTCATGCTGTTTAGAAGGCATCCTGGGATATTGTCTGGGCCCATTGATGCAGTGTTCTTGACCTTAGAGAGAGCATTAAGGATCCATTCCCTAGTGATAGGAGGTACAATTATATTTGATGGTATTTTCTGAAGGATGGTTGAGGGGGGAGAGAAGGGTAAAGTTGGAGTTAAATTTATCAGCCAGTAGGTTTGCTATATCTTTTGGCTCAGTATAGGTGGCTCCATTTGCAATGAGCTCTGCACACAATAGTGTATTGCCTTTGAGGTTGTGGGTGTAGCTAAAGAATGCCTTGTGGTTGTCCTTGGCCTGGGAGGCCAAATTAACCTCAAATGTGTCTTTGGTGGACATAATTTGTCCTCTGACATGTTTGTTTAGTTTGATGAAAGTACGTTTATCCTGCTGGGAGCTGCATCTCCTAATTTTTGCTATGATTTTCTTCCTCCTGTTATACAGTCTATTGATTTTTTGATTCCACCAGTGTGGCTTGTTTTCTTGAGTTACTTCTGTACTTCTTCCTGGTGGAACAGTTGCAACAGTTGCCTCTATGCAACTATTAACATGCTTATACAGAGTTTCTGTGAACAGTTCTGCATAGGCAACAGTTTTCTCAGGGTTTATGGGGGCTTGGAATTTTGCCAGGTTATCACTTAATAGCAGTATGTTAGCCTTAGAGCAGTTCTTGAATATTCCAGGTTTATCTGGGGGTTCAAGTTTTACTTTTACTTCAAAGGAGACCATTTTGTGGTCTGACCTGACCAGGGAAGACATTACAGTAGGGGGTATACAGAACTTTCCCTTATTAGTGAGGAGCAGGACCAGCATGACTGCACTCCTGGTTGGTGTATTGACTATCTGGTTCAATGAGAGATTGTGTATACAAAATCCAGGAATCTCTGTGCCTGTACATTTGGTGTCATATACGATTCTCAGTTAATAGTGAGGTAATTAATGTTGCCCATGAATATGGTATTGGGGTGGATGGTCAGTGTTTCTAATAAGTTTAAATACATGGTGTGTGTTTTCTGGGTCATAGCGGGGGGCATTTAACTCGCTAGGAAGTGATATTGGATTTTTGCCTATGGTGATCTGAATATGGAGCAGCTCAAGTGCATTGTACTGTTTGACCAGCCTTGAGGTATATTTATTTTTGTTGTAGATAGAGATCCTTCAACTTTTAGTCGCTGTCTGTGTAGTTGCTGGTCTAAGTGTGTGGAAGGCTTTATAACCTTGGACTGTTGGTGTGCTCTCCCCAGCTTTAAACCCTGTCTCACTGACTGCACAGGTGTCAGTATTCTCTTGTGTGAAAAGAGATTCTAGCAAGTGGAGTTTTTTGTTCAGACTCCTAGCATTCAACAGTAATACCTTTAAATTTTCTTGGTTTTGATTTGCTATGTTGGAAGTACTTTCAGTTTGGCATTGCCTAAAAAGGCCATATTGGGAAAATAATGTTTTGGCTAATATTTGAAAGCCTAGAGGGGAGAGGTGCAGACCTTCCATGGAAAGTAGCATGGACTGTTGACCATCTTCTTCCACACCAACAAATATTGCACCCCCTTAGAATGACACCAGAAGCTAAGTCAATTATTAAAATCAATAATCTTTTGTTCATATTGTGGCATCATCCTTGGAGAAAGTAAAATGCTGCTCAATGCAACGCTCATACCAGCCTGAGACACATATTCTGAGAGCTCCATGATGTGTCTCTCTTGGAATAATAAATTATTCCATTGTGAGGCTATTTAAGAAAGTACAATACAATTAATCTAGGAAAAGGAAAATAGTGTATTTAAAAATGGAGGCCATCCATGCTAAGTAATACTAACTACAAAATTATTTTTAGAATTGTACAAATTTTGAAAGTGTGTTTTATGAAATTTACATACAAGGATTTTATGGCATAAAGGTAGATAAGTTGAAGGAATTATGGTTATATTACAATAAAAAGTGCACTGTAATCTGAATAATAGTACATGAATATGTTAGGGTGTGCTGTTATTAAGAAGTTATAATGTTACTCAGTGACAATTATGGACACTACTGAGTGCTTATGAGGTAAAATACAGAATAGTAGATTTCACAAAGCCAGCTTCCAGGAAGTATATGCCTGAGGTGAGAGTTAATAGACTGGAAAGTAAAAGAATTATTGCACAAAAGAGTCAGTCAATGTTATCTGATGATTAGTATACTTTACACATTATCAGTCAAGGCAGTAGTAGTAAGTCCTTATTAAAAACTGAAGCAAAAATGTGATAAGCATACCACTGGTTATGTCATATACAGATTACATAATCCACACATGAAATAAATTGCAAACAACACATTAATTCTGTAATCATTAAAAATACAGAAACATACACACATGTGCATGCGCACACACGCACACACACACACACACACACACACACACACACACACACACACACACACACACACACACAACCCCCCCTTAAAACCATAGAAATACCATAAGACATGGTTTGCTGAATAGTGGTAGTGTTTCAGAAATAAATATTTCTATAGAAATGTGCAGGGTTAGGGTTAGCATTTGTAATGAGAGCAGTGGGCTTCAGCAAACAGGAGATAACATCTGCCCTTTTTATAATATTACTTTCAACTGGTAATGGTTAAATGTAAGCATTTGGTAGAATAGGGATAGAGGATATACTTTCATCCAATAGGTATTATTGCTATTTATCTTTTTTCTGTCTATCTATCTATCTATCTATCTATCTATCTATCTATCTATCTATCTATCTATCTATCTATCTCTCTGTCTGTATATCTATTTCTCTATCTATCCATCCTTTGTTAGCCAGGTATGACCCATTAGACAAGCAGCCTCTTTTCAGAGGAAAACCAAGGTGACATTTATACCACTATGGTAAATTTGCCAGGGCACTATGGAACTTTCACTTCTCTTTGACAAAGTGCTGCTACATAGTGTTGGAGGATGGCTATTCCAAGATGGGCTAGAGGGCAGCAGAGATGGGGACAGTATCAGGAGAAAACTTGGTGAAGGAAGGGTAGGAGACAAAATAATTGTTACAGAGTTGGAAATTGGAGGATTGGAGACACCATTGCTGGCATACTTTATGAAGCAGACACAGCCAATGGAAAGAGAGAAAGCAAATGTGAACTTGGCCAGCCAAATGCCCTTGTCATTAGCTTTTAACTTTGAGAAGTAGGTGCCAAAAAGGAGTGTTCTCAGTATGGAGCCATGAAGTACCTCTCTGCTAAGTGGTCTCTGAGTACAGGTGGTGTTACCAATCTGAACTTCCTGGGTCCTGACTGTGAGCCAGCTGGCAATCTTTAAGTTTTGTAGGGGTTTACACCTAGTTTGGTGAGCGTGTCAACTATATCCGAGTGGGTATTGCACTGAACACCATAGCCAGGTCAAGGTAGGTGGTATGCACCCTTCTACCATTGCCTTAATGACCTTCTCAAAGAAGTCCACCAGGTTTAGAAGGCACTAACTTCCCCTGAGAAAGTGAAACTGGGTTGGGTCCAGTGCCTGAAGGCTGCCTTTATCTTTGCTGATCATTAGAAAAGAAAAAAGTTGCAAAGAGGAAAGCTTAGAAGAATGACAAAGAGCAGAAAATATTACTACAGAAGATGTTGAAAGAGAAGATAGTATGGAGAGGGGATTCTAAAGAAAAGGGTACTTATGTATTATCGCAACCACATTTTAGTGGTTGTGAAGAGGGCATGCCTGCAGACAGATGACTGCCTGAAACACTTCAGCCATCTGATAATAGTCCTTACTAATGTCCAAAGAGTTTAAATGACTTTCTGAAATGGCAGACCTTACAAAATGAAACAAAGTACCCACCCTGGTATCACCTGTTGGCATTTTGATAGTAAGGGATATATAACTGACATTTTCTTCCATTGTATGAATCTGCATTGAGAATCAGGGATTTACACTTCCTTTGGCATCGTGTCATGTTGCAATGTATGCCATTTCTGAAAGTAATGTAAACTTTTTGGTCCATTTCTAAGGATTATCATCAGCATTTGCAAGTGTTTCAGGCACTCATTTCCCTGCAGGAATGTGGTTTTCAGTTGTGAAAGTGAAACAACACTGTGGAGCGGGGACCACCTATGACAACACCAGGAAAGGTATTCCTCTGTTCAAGGAACAGCGTAGTAAGTGTTTGGAAAGTACACCAACTTTTGCAGTAGCAGTATCACAGAAAGGGTTACAAGGAGCTTCATTTTCAAAATCCTCCTTCCAACATGAAGAAGGATTGCAGTTCCCCTGCTGTACTGGTCAGTTTAGTACAGCACATGGTTGGATGCTGTCATTCTTTGTAAAAAAAAAAAAAAAAAAAAAAAAAAGCAATCTATGACAAACGGTATCCCTCTCACACTCATTTGCAAGAGGGCCGCTTTCCTTTCTTCTTCGTGGTCCACTTGCACAAGAAAACCAAAACAAAGATAATTCGGAGTTTACATAGCCAGTTACACTTACACATACAGCCCTGTCTTGTAAACATAATGAGTTACACAATGGAACAAATGTGGTTACGATAATACGTAAGTACCAAGAAAGGTTAAAAAATGATGAGGTAGTAAGAGAACAAATAGTTCAGATCAAGGTTATTAGTATACAAGAAGAGAACAGCTTTGCAGTTTTAGAAAGTGAAGAAGAATAAGAGATAGAAATGGAGATGGGGAATTACAAGAAAAGTAGAAAAAAAAAGAGTGAAAAATCAATTGGTGGGAGACAGGAGAAGAAAAAGAAAAACAAGATCTGGAAGTAAAATCCATACAAAAAGGAAAATGATGATATAGGATTTTTATCACTGAATATAAATAATACTGTAAATCATGTAAGAGGTCTGGTGGTGGTGGTGAATAGTGCAAAAACAGCAATTGATTTTTTTTTCTTTTCAGGTGTAACAAAGAAGAAGAAGAAAGTAAAAGAGCACAGGCTACATGGGGTGGGTGTCAAATTGTTTGTTGGTAAGAAATGAAACATACTAGAACAAAACTTCTTACAAAAAAATGAATAAGGCAGAATGCTTGTTGTAACAGTACTAGTACCAGAGAAAATAGTGATATGTGTTATGAGAATGAGACAAAAATGTATAAAATTAATAGTGAGTTGGGGTAATGTTTGAGGAAATTCTGAAAATTGTGTTAATAAATATGTCAGTACTGATGATAAGAGATTTTAAATGTAGCACATGGAAACACAAGGGAAAAATAACAAAGGATATTAACATGTTAAGGGAATTAATAAAATGTGACAATTTAGAAGTAAGAAAGAATAGAGAATAGACATACAAAATGAAAATATTAAAACTGCAACTGATTTTTTTTACTAAAGACATGAAATATATAACGGGAGGAGTGCAGATGGCAGAGTCTTCAGATTGTAGAGCAGGATAGACTAGAACAGGGAAAGACATAAAAATGATAAAGGAGGGAATAGCTAAAGAGTTTAACCACAGAGTTTAATACAGAGGAAAATAATAAGAGGGAAATATGTTATGGAAAGATCATATGACAATGAGACCATTTTATAAAAACTGGAAACAGTGGTGAGTAATGAAGAAGCAGATGTAAAAAAATATACTTAGAAGTGTAAAGATGAATAAAAAAGAAATAAGATGAAATATAAAGACATTTTACAGAATTCTGAAGAAGATAGAGAACAATGGAATTAATAAATAAGAGAAATAGAAAGAGAAATTTATGAAAAGAATAGAGGAAAATAAAAATAATATTATAAAGGCAACAATTTTTTTTTCTGCAGGGAAAGAAAAAGTAGGTTTCCACTTATTTAGAAAAATAAGCAAAAATGTGAGACGGACGGATGGATGCTATCTTAGATGGCAAAGGAGTCATAAAACTCAAATGAGATAATATTATGAACATAGTATGAATATAGTAGTACATTTTCTAGAGAGATTGTATTTAAAGAAGGAAATGAATGGGCAAGTAGAATAATATATATAGATATATAAGGGGGTTACAAGCTGTTGAACTGTTTCCTAGTAAATACGCCAATTTCAGCACCTGTACAATTGAAACACTAATCACATTGACCACAGCAGTTTTAACTAACAACTTTTTCCATTTTAATACCAAGATTTATCAGCAAATAAAAGGTGTAGCTACGGGGTCCAAGATGGCACCAGCTTTTGCCAACCTGAGACTTTAATCCATCTGCCAGGGTTTGATAAAATTTATATTTACTGCTGTCACATTGATGGTTTGAGAGGGACCTTAAAATAAATTAGATTTGTTCATTAATACACTCTCCAAAAGTATTCTGTACTTCGATTTTGTCATGTCAGGTAGTGGCAAAGTAATCAATTTTCTTGACACCAAGATTTCTATAGACAATGACACAGGGTTTCTTAGTTCTAATGTGTACAGAAAAGATACGTGCAGAAACAATTTTTTAGACTTTTGCAGCCAACATCCTTTCTTTATGAAAAAGAATGTGCTGGGTGGTCAGTTTATTACTCTGTCACAACGTATCACTGATGACCATACTTTTCTTTTAGAAAGCAAGTTCTTAACACACCTGTTTGTGAAGAGACATTATCCTGAACAACTAGTGCAGGAAGTTTTCACAGAAGTAGCAGCTCACACGCACATTAAACATAGACCTATACTCAAATACGGTTTAGTGCCTAAAGACACACTAGATCAAACTGAAAACATTGATAGAAACTGCAATTTTCCTCTTCCTATTGACAGGGATACACAAGGCATTAGAAACATCGTGCAGAGAAATTGGAACATCATTAGAGCTAGTAAAGATTTATGCCAAATTTTAGGGAATAATTCTACCTTTTCCTTCAACAAAAAACACCACTCTGAAAATGTCTTTTGAAAAAGATAACCCACATTTTTCTGTATTACAAGTACAGAACAGTGACACTAAGGGCATGTTTACTTGCAACAAATGTGTAGTATGTCAATACTTTTATACTGGCTCTGAGTTCAGGTTTCAACACTGTAACATTACAGTCTATTTTAAAAAAAATTTTGATTGCCATTCTAAGGTTTTAGTTTATGTGTGTAATTCTTGCAAAGCATTTTATGTTGGTAAGACGATCAGAAAGCTTTCTGATAGAGTAAAAGAACATTTGGCAGCTATCAGAAATAAAAATGAAAAAAAAAAAACACTCTAGCAAGACACAGTTTATGCTACCCTAAGTTTATTGGTTTCAAGTTTCTCATATTGGAACAAGTTAACCAATTTTTTAGAGATTGTGAGACTTTGCTTGAACTGAAAGAATTGCGATAACAGTTATTACGTAATGCTGAGTCCCCTCCTAGATTCAATGAAAACCTGAATGTTAAAAGCACATTGAGATGGAGAGTATGACGACTCCCACTTTATACTAATATTTGTTAATGTATATACAGATGTAGAAAAATGTGTAGTTTCTGATTGGTTAATTTTTCCTCACTGTGTTCTCAGAAGTTATATGCTATTGTCATGGTTACATCTCTCTAACTTGTGCACCTTACTTATACCTAACATTTTTAAAATTTTGTCAGTTCTGAAGAAGTTCTAGATATTATTAAAGAATGAAAGTGCTTAGCAACAGTTTTGCCTTCGAGTTTCTTTCTTTTAGTTTATAAGAAAGAAGTTTGTTGTTTTATTAGTACACTTCTTCATTTACGTTAGTTATTGCCATTTGGTTTTATTATTTTACATATATATATATATATATATATATATATATATATATATATATATATATATACACACACACACCTATACATATTGATAGATATGAATGACATACAGAACAATTTTAAGTAAATGATATAACGGTTTCCTATTGAAATATTGGTGTAGCATTGTAAGCCTATGAATTATTCAAACTACAGATGTTCAAATAGTTCATATGTGTGCAAGCTACATAACTGAATGGTATATTTGTGAATGTACTGTGCATTAGCAAATATAATGTTTGATTATGTACAGGGATCATGGTACGGTGCAGTTAGGGAAATACATCCCTTTCCTCACTGTAGTGCCATCTTGGAGTTGGAATATTTAGTTAGGGGGTGCAGGGGAGCTTGCCCCCTGCATAAATGGGATGTTAGGTGCAGTGTATAGGGAGTTACCACTAGGGTGGCATTGCTGTTAATGCCGTAAAATGTCTCTGTGGACATTTTCGGCATTAACAGCTGATTTTCGACATTAAGGCCATTAGGTTATGTGTACTTTTGGTGAAAAAATTCGCTGTTAAGTACCGTTTTTATTCTAAACTTCGACATTTTAATAGTAAACCTGATATCACAATAGAAGAAATAGAGGAAATTATAAAAGAAGGTAAAAATAAACACCAGGATTGAATGGTATAAGCTATAACAAAAATGATAGACAAGAACTTATATGGAATATATCGAAATGTATGGGGAGAAAAACTTTGAAGGAAAAGAAAAAAAGGACAGGATGGAGTAACAAATATGAAAATAAAATGAAGTTATGGAAGTTAAAAATATGATTTTAGATTTTTGTTTTATTTTTTTATGTACCCATGGAAGGAATTCAAAGAATATGAAAAAAAGACAATAAAAGAATAGAAGAAGGTTTAAAATGTTTATGAAACAGTATTTTTGGTGCAGAATTTTATTAGACAAGTTAGCAGTGTAAGGGAATGTAAAATATAAAATGATGGAGGAAACAAAAATATATCAACTGCTGATGAAGAAAGAAAGAAAGTCTGGATTTCAAAAAAGTATAAATATTTTTTGGAAAAGTTTAAAAATGAATATAGAGTGGAAGAATTTAAATGTATAGGTACAGATATGATATTATATAGGAAGTATGTTAAGGAGGAGAAATATGATATTGCTAAATGATATACCATATAGTTTGTAACAATACGGGTGATGTGGAAAAAAGATGTGAGAATTTGTTATATAACATGAAAAATAAATAGGATGATATATTAGCTTAAATAATGTGATTTTTATATATGAAAAGATCTGGAATTAGAGAGTATATATATATATATATATATATATATATATATATATATATATATATATATATATATAAATATAAGAAAAATAATGAAATAGAATTGCTTAGCTAAACTCTTTTGTGTTAATAATTTGAAACAATTTTAAGTATGAATGTAAAAAAATGAGTATAAATTATTTTAAAATTTTTAATGGCATAAAAATGAATGTTAAGGTAATATCTGATCTGTTTATGGACATCAAAGTATGAAATATCCTCTCTCATAGATTCTTAGGCTCTAGAAAGGAGATTAATAAAATGATTGAGGGTAAACTCTGAGACCATTTTTCATGGATGAAGGCTTGGTGTGTAAAGCAGCCCTATCCCCATGGAAAATCAGATAAGGTTGTCCTAAAATTAGAGCTTATAGCACAGACACTCTCCTTGCAGATGTATGAGCAATAACCAAAGCAGTTTTCCATTTAAGAACTTGGTATCAGTGTGAGCTGCTGGATCAAATGATGGTAAGATAAATTTTTCAAGAACATAATCTGCCCTTGACACTGACCTTGAATTTTGACAAGTAGATGCCAAACAGGAGTAGCTGCAGCACAGAGCCCTGAGGGAATCTACTAGTGACTGGGCTCTTTATGGAGGTTTCATCCCCAATCTTAACTTCTGTGGCCTAGCTAAGAACCAGCTGGTATACAGCATGTAACATATGGATTTCTGCTTATATCCATTACTTCGTTTACAATGCCTGGGTGGTGTAGTGTATCAAATGCCTTAGCCAGATCAAGGTAGACAGTATGCAACATTTTGAGCTCATCCATTGCCTTGGTGACTTTCTCAAAGTAGTCCACAAACTGGAGTAGGCATGATCTACCCTTGATTAAACCATACAGCTAGTGTTTGACAGTTTACTATGTCCTTATAAATCATTTCCAAGAAAATTCTTTCCATGGAAATAATTATGGAAATAATTATCATATTAGTCATGGGTGATTCCATTGTGAGGCACACAGAAGTCCATCTCACCAGGGTGTATAAGGAAAAGGTCACAGTCAGCTGTTGGTCAGGTGCCAGAATACTCCATACTGCACATGCACTCAAGTCTCTGAACAACAGGTACTGTTACAACTCCGTCATACTCCATGTTTCTGTGAACAACTTGAAATATACCTCTTTGGACTATTTGAAGAGAGACATGACTGAGCTCTTGCACTATGTGTATCAGGCAGCTATGTCTATAGCATTAAGCAGCATTTTACCTTCACCTAGAATGATACCTCAATACAAATTAGAAAATGACTGACTTCAATAATTGGCTTAGTTTCTGGTGTCATTCTAAGGGAATTTCAGTATCTGTCAGCCTGGGAAGACATGGTTGACAGACCTTGATGCTTTGTAGAGATGGTTTTCATCTCTCACCCCTGGGGCTTCAGCCATTGGCTAAGGTTCTTGCCATCCCATAGTGCCTTTTTAGTCAATGACTCAAGGACAAAATTCACAGTGTAAAATGAACATCTAAAAACAACCTTAAGTTATGCTGCTAAATGGTAGGAGTCTTAACACAAAACTGCACTCACTGGAAGCCATCCTCACCTTGGAATGTGCAGACACTTGCGCAGTCACAGAGACCTGGTTCAAGGCTGTGGAGACCACTCCAGCAATACCTGGTTACACCTCCTTCCACATGTTTAGACCACAAAGTGAAGGTGTAAAAACTAAAGGAGGCAGTGTATCAATATTCATTAAAGATAAATACACCTCCAGATTGGTTAAACAGTATGATTCATTGGTGATACTTCAGGTGCAAGTGACTGTTGCTAGGACACCTATTCAAGTCATTGCCAGCTACAGGACATCCTCCATGAATCAGGACACCCACTCTGCCTATTTGGATCTATTTCAGTCTATCAAGATACATCTGAACACCATAATTTTGGGTGACTTTAACTACCCATCCATTGACTGGGTAAATTACCCACACTCAAACTCACTTGCCCAAAGGTTCCTCAACTTTGTTAGCTCCATTGCTCAGGATCAGCTACTTGATACCCCAAAAGGTTGCCAATGTCCTGGATGTGGTGCTTACCTGTATGGGGGACCACTATAGCGCCCACATTGTGAGGTCATCCCTGGTGAGATCTGACCACAAATCATTCTCATTTGAAGTAACTATCACACCTGACCCCTCTCCCCCAGCAACGACTAAACTAAAAAAACTTCTCCAAAGCAAATTATAACCACTTACAGGATGGTATAAATAGCTTCACTGTACCTCTTCCCCTCAAATGGAGCTGGCAACTATGACCAGATCTATACCAGTGCTTTATACAAACACCTGTATAACTGCATTGACTTGGCTGTACCTGATAAGACCAAAACAAGTTCCTCAAGGAAGAGCAAACCTGCCTGGTGGACAACTGCCATTAACAGGCTTCACAATAAGAGGAAGATATTGCTGTCTAACAGTAAGAGGGAGTGACCCCTAAACTGAAAGCACTCTTTGCTCAGCTTAAACAAGCAAATAAGACTTCCTCTGAAGTCCTAAAAAGCAAACTATGAATCCAAATTAGCTTCCTCAAATAAGCACATGCATAAGGCATTCTTAGGTTACATCTGTAACCTAAAAGGAAAGGCACAAATTTGTACCAAATTGGTAGTTAATGATACCAGATATACTGAATCTGTGTACATAGCTAACCTGTTGACCCACAGGTTCTGTGAAAACTTCACTCCTCTGTCCCTACCACACATACCTCATGACATCCCTACCACCTGTCCCCTACCTTGTATCTCTAAACAGCAGGTCATAAATGCCCTCTCTAAGGCCAAAAACATAGCATCTGTGGGACCAGATAACATCACAGGCTGCATCCTACATGGGCTCCAACAAGAATTAGCAACACCATAGGGTACTCTTTCAATCATACTCTAAGCACTGGCTTCATTCCAGCTGAATGGAAAACTGCCACCATTATTCCCTTGCACAAGATGGTGCTTCCACTGACCCTGGGAACTGTAGACCTATTAGGGTGACTAGCCTTATCTGCAAGGTCATGGAGCAGATTATCATGGACCTTATCAGCAAAGATATAGATAATCCCTAAACAATTGAGCCTACTCAGTTTGGACTTGTCAAAGGGAGATCATGCCTGTTAAACCTGATGGACTTCTTCGAGACAGTCACCAAGGCCCTGGACAAGGGGAAATCTGTGCATACACCGTACCTACACTTAGCCAAGGTGTTTGACACTATCCCATCACTCAGGCATTATTGACAAACTCACCAAGCTAGGCATCAACCCTTATATCTTTAGGTGGGTCATTAACTGCCTCATTGATAGAACCCATATAGCCAAAATAGGGGAATCCACTTCCAAAAGCAAACTTGTAATCAGTGGTGTTCAACAGGGATCAGTCTTGGGACCTCTACAGTTTGGAATCTATTTCTCTGAAGTATAAGCAAAAACTAAAGGTCTGTGGCTGACAAAGTTTGTTGATGACTGCAAACTGGGAACAGTCATAGAATCTCCAAATGATGTCAACATCCCACAAGAGATTCTTATACAAACAAATGATTGGTGCCAAAGTCATGGCCTTAAACTCAATGCAAAAAAATGTATTATCATCCCTTTCAGTAAAACCAATGTTCCTGGTTACTACCACATTAATAGCAATACCTTACGTATACACTCAATGGTGAGAGACCTGGACATGCAGGTTGAGAGCAACCTTACCTTTGACCACCATGTCTCCACAGTGATAACAAGGGCATTCTATATTGCTAAACTCATAAGTAAGAGAATTGCCTCCAGAAAAAAAAAGTAATAACCTCCCTGTACTCTTCCTTCAGCAGGCCAATAACTCAGTGGTATTTTTCCATTCCAAGCACCTGCAGCAACTCTTCTAGGTGGATCATCTGAAATCATTGTCACTTTATTTTGTTTCATACAGACTACTCAGAGGCAATCTCTGCTATGCATACAAGGTAATCTTTGACCCTGCCTTATTGGAAATGGTGCGTATCCATAAGTCAAATAGTACATGAGTTACTCACTCTAAAGACCTTAACCTGGTATGTGACATTAATAGAACCTGCTGGAGGGACAGATTTGTCTCCAAGAGGTTACCACACCTTTGGAACAGAGTCCCACTTCATGTCAAACAAAGCACCTCATTGGTCCTCTTCAAATGCAATCTGGATGATTGGATGGGTAACCGCAAATTCACCCTGGGGGGTCCACATGTGTTCTTCTTGGACAGGGGCAATAAGTGATAATCATGGAAATAAGGGTAGAACTTGCCTAGGCTTGTAAGGGTACTAGGGCCATTATCCTAGTAACTTCCTATGATCCTATGATCCTATTTCCACAGTAATTCTTTTCATGGGTTGGCATATAAGACTAGTCAGACCCACGACTCTGTAGTTCCTGGGGTCTGATGATGGCCTGCATTTGTGCAGAGGAATGACCATGGCAGAAAGCCTATCTGGAGGCTATGGTGAAACAGTGATGATGGTGGCCTCACTAGGTCCTGTTTCAGGCTATTAAGGAGACATCCTGGAATATTACTGGTGCCCATCAATGTAGGGTCATCACTATAGCCTCATCGTTAGTGTCCTGTAATACAATTGGAGTACCAAAATTAATGTGGATCTTTTCCACCTAAAGTATCAACACTGTGAACCTGCTTTTAAAAAGGTTTGTATTTAGTTACAGATCCGTATTTAACAAGTAATACTTCAGGTATGTATGCACATAAAGAAAAAAAGACATCTTAGAAATAAACATCTCCCTTGTATAAACTGCACTAAAAGATTTCCATAATTTCATTTTAATGTAGCAGTCACAAAATATTATAAACTTTGTAAGGTGAATTGCCCATGTTGCAAGATTTCTGTTATGTTTCCTTAATAACATTCCATATCTGTGCCAAAGTAGCCCTCTGAACCATCCACTGCTATGCTTCACACTTTGTTTCATATACCAGGCAATCATGTTTTTCCAATATTTTGCCATCCTTCCTATAATATACTTAGTCACAACATCCTTGTAACCATTCTTATCTCATGTATTAATTCCTACATTATTTGTTTCTCCCCCGCATCTTCTAGCACTTCACTAGGGCACAAAAACTCCCTGTTATCACTAACAGTGATTTTTGTTTAATTTGGCTGAAATAAATCCTTTTGCTGTGATAATCGGCCAACTTGTGACTATATGCTTTTCTTTGATTATCATTCAGCATATGATCTTCTCACTCACTCACTCACTCACTCACTCACTCACTCACTCACTCACTCACTCACTCACTCACTCACTCACTCATTGCATTAAAACTGTAAAATCTTAATTAAATTCCCTCTACCATCCATATTTTCAGATACAGGAATTGCAGACAATTATCCTTTCTTGAACAAAACTAGATATGCACTCTTTCAATATAAATGGTCTTACAGATAAAAATAAAAAAGAACTAGTAGTGAACTTTATTAGAAATGTACAAATAGTTATGTTACAAGGAGACATAACTGGAAAGAAATGAACATGTGAATTTGATAAAGAAAGGTTTTCAGGATGGTTATTCAGTGGAACATCTGGGGCAAAGGAAAAGAGAAGCTCCAACAGTGACAGAAGAGGATAAAAAAGATAATAATGGAAGATACATAGTACTAAGGGGCTACTGACTAGGGAGGAGGATTACACTGGCATGCATTTACACCCCCCTAAAACTGCTATAATGGAGCTTAAGAAAATTTTGGGAGAAATAATCAGCTTTCCGCAAGGAATATTACTTATAGGTAGAGACTGGAACTTGGTTTGCAATAGTGAAGATGTGTCTGGGGGCCTAGAAGGGATAATATAACAAGGAAGGGTAGATTTTTGAAGAAATTTATGAAAATGTTTGGCATGGAAGATGTGAACCAGTACTAGGAGTTCAGAGTGAATTTACATATTACTCACCGAGATACAAAAACTGGGCTAGGCTAGATAGATTTATATCTCACATGAACATGTGCATTTAATTGAAGGTCTTGAAATGCACCCAATAACTATTTCAGATCATGCACCAATAATAACTAAAATAAAAACGCAAGGTAATGAAATGAAAATATGACACTGGCGCTTCCCAACCTACTGGTTGAAAAGAGAGGAATTTAAGAAATTAGTAGTGGACTTATTTCAGGAGCTACTAGAAAAGATAGATTTGTCTTCTGAAAACATAGCTAAGGAGTGATATAAAATTAAAGTGGAGTTTAAAACTAGGTTGAAAATAAAAGAAAGGGAGATATGGCTAAACAGTAACAAGAATTATTTAGAGGGATTGACAAATGTTAAAGTATTGCAAAATAGGGGAAATCTCTCAGAACAAGAAAAGGGGCAACTGCAGAATGCTAAACAGAAAATAAGGGATTACCTTTATAATATGCATGAATGTAGGAAGATTGCTGTTAAGCAACTGTTTTTTGATAATAATTCTAGAGCACAAAATCTTTTAGCACAATTCAGGCAACAAAAAGTGGAAAGGGCAGTCACCAAGCTTAGAGAGCCTATAACAAGGAAGATAACAAGAGACTCTGCAGAAGTATAAGAAATATTTCAGAAATTTTATGAAAATTTGTATAAAGCAGAGAAATGTGGAAATCAAGAAAAGGTATAAATGGAAATGTTTATGGAAAAATTAAATAAGCCAAAGTTAGAGGTAGATGAGGCTCAATTACTAACAGGCTAGGAAAGGATGAGATAAAAATGGCCATGCATAACCAATCTACAGGAAAGTCCCAAGGAATAGATGTTATTCTGGTGGAAGTTTGGAACTTAGGAGGGAAAAAATGATAAAAATCTGGAAGGTTAGGTTTAACAGTATTTTAAGAAGAGGAGAAGTTCCAGAATCTTGGAAGAAGGCGCTGGTAATGGTAATACCTAAAGAGGATAAAGATCCATCAAATCCAGCTTCATACAGGCCCATTTCATTACTAAACCATGATTATAAAGTGTTCATGTCTATAATGGCTAAAAGAATGGCAGATATAATGCTAAAACTGATAGATATGGATTAATGTGGTTTTGTGGAGGGAAGGCAAACATTTGACAATATTAACATAACACTGATAATCCAGAGGGAAGCAGAATGTAAGAAAGTAGCACTTTTACTGGTGGGTCTTGATGTAGAGAAAGCATTTGACAGAGTAGACTGGGATTTCATGAGCAGGGCAATGGAAGTATTTGCTTTCCCTGATATAATTATAAGGTTGATTAGAAGAATATATGGGGGATCAGAGGCACAAATTAAAGTGGGTGAAGTCCTCTCCAATAATTTCTGCTTGAGTAGAGGAACCAGGCAGGGTTGCCCACTTTCCCCTTTCTTGGTTGCATTATATTTAGAACCACTGCAAAGAAAATAAGGGACTCGGAAATTCAAGGATATAATTGGCATGATAGTCATGAAAAGCTGGTTCTATTTGCAGATGATATTATTCTGTACATGACAAGACCAGAAAGGGACATTACAGTGTTGTGGAACATTTTAAGACAGTTTCAAATCTTCTCAGAATACAAAATTAATGAAGCTAAAGCAAAGGCAATAGCTGTAAATTATGTACCCACACATGAACTTGTCCAACAATATCCATATTTATGGGGACATGATATTTTGAAGTATTTAGGAGTATGGATTAGAAATGACTCTGTGGTGGCAGCTAAGGATATGTGGGAAGGGACTAAACAGAAGATAATATAAAAATTGAAAAGTCGAAGTTTTATTATATGGATATGGATACTAAGATACAAGCCATTAAAATGTTTTTTTAGCCCCTTTAGTCTTATACACAGGTCAGGCATACTTTTATCAACTGGAGGAGAAATTGTGGACAGCAATTAAAAAAGAGTTGAAGGATTTTATCTGGGAAGGGAAGGCAGCAAGGGTCAAGTGGGATACGCTGATTCTACCAACAGAATAAGATGGACTAGAATTACCTAATTTGAGAGGGTATTTTAGAACAACACTGTTAAGGCTCTTATATATAGCACAGGCAGAAAATTATAATTCAAGGTGGAAAGGGATGATGATGATGACGCAGGAAGGAAGCTCCAGAAATAAGGACAGATTGGGATTTTGGATGCAGACTCTTAATTAAGAAGAACAACCAAAATCATACAGAGTATTAAATTCATAAAATAGCAGGGAGTATTCTAAGAACCAAACCAGTACAAGAATGCAGAAAATAGATTTTGCCAATAGGGTTGACTGTGGTCAGGGATACAAATATTAGGCAAAGGGGGCTGGAATTTATTGGAGAAAATTGGCAAAGGAACCAAGATATTGGGAACAAATAACTAGAAAGGGAAAGGTAATAGAATGGGAAGAGGCCAAAAATTTATTTGGACTGCAGGTTAGAGATTGTCTTCCTTATCAAGGATTGATATCAGAGTATAGGCAAAGAGAAATAAATAGGGGGCTCCTAAATGAAAGACCAGCAGTAGTAGATTTTTTAATAGAATGTAGAACAGAAGCTGCCATTAAAAAAGGAATAATTAGTAAAGCATATAAAATACTGCATGATAATTACAAGAATCAATCAGAGGAGCTTAGAAAGGATTGGGAAGAGAGATTGGATAAGCGATTCACAAAGAGAAAATGGGTGACTATATGTATATCTCCCAAATATGCAACAAAGTCTAGAAGATTTATGATGTTTGCCTGGAACTATTTACATAGGTATTTTTATACCCCAAGTAGACTCCAAAGAATTTTTCCTCGGGTGAAAAACAAATGCTAGAGGTATGATGGGCAAGAAAGAGGTAGCTGGGAACATATTTTTTGGAGGTGCAATGAGCTAGCAGAAATTGGTATTCCCTGCGGGCTGCTCTGTTGGAGATGCTGAGTGGGCAACTTGGACTGACTGGGGAAATGATTTTTTTGAGTTATGCTATAGAATCGGAATTGCCTAGACATAGTAAAGCCTTGTTGAATCTAATTATGGTGGCTGACAAAAAAGCAATTACTAGAAAATGGAAATCAAAGTCTAGACCAGCTTTTCTAAAAGTAGTGATTATAGTAACTGAGATAAAATAACTGGAATTGGGATCTTTAGAAAAGGGAAGGAGCAAACTACATAGAAAAAAATGGTAATTATGGGAAAAGTATATGCAGAGCAGGAATGATGTTTAAGTGACAGGATTTGAATGAGCTATATAATGCTTAACTGCCAATGACTAGAATGTTTATAAGTGATTAGTAATGTTTACAGCTACAGTTCTTTCAATGGTGCCTGTGATGTAAACTGTTTATAACTAAAGTGATTTCATTTTGCATGTTTTTCATTTATATAAATGTAAGATTGCCTTTGTCACATGTGGAAATTTAATAAAGATGTTGAAAAAAAAACTAGATATACACATGCAGGACATATCTGTAGAACTGAGGAAACTTGCTCAAGCTCCACTGCCTAATCACAGTAGTGAGTTGTGTTCAACCGTCTTCCAGACCATGCAGTGTGATAGTGTATACTATGTGCTGCACACAAGCTATTTATTTTTCTTTGTTTACTAAGAAATTCTGACTGGGGTTTTTCCCATTCTCAGCAGAGAGCCAAGGAGAAAAGCTCCTGATAAGAACAACAGAATACAAATATAGAAAATAAACAAAAGGATCCGAGGATGACTAAAGGCGTCTAAAATAAATCTGTCTTTAATGTACAAAATGTAAAAGCATAAGTGCCTTCGTAGCAAAGCTACTTCATCAGGTGCATTTCACAACTAAAATTCTCTACTCATTAAATATACTAATTAAAAAGGTCACATGACTAGAAACTTTGCTTCCTTAAAGACATATTACTAAAAATGCTCAGTACAATGTATTTATATATGAATACTAAATAATGACCATCCAGCAAGGAATAAAAAATTGCATATATATGAAAAATATACCTAAAATGATAAAAATAAATAAAAAATGTACTTACATTTAACAATTGTTATTATTCAAAATAAGTAAATGTCAGATTACTTCCTATTGAATGGCCTGGCTTTCAGCTTCGGTTTCAATGGTATGCTGTCATTCAGGCCATGTCCATAGTCCCCTTGTAGTCTAACTATCCATTTGGCTTCCAACTATTCATTTTGATTTCTGATGTCCCCTTTCCTTATGTTTTCATGTACACATCCTATTACCATAATCATGAACAAATGAAAGGCATAAATGTCTACAATATGTTTGGACAAGGCACTGAGTGTATCACTTTTACTTATGTGGTAATAGTGTTCCTTAATTATATCTCTTAGTGTTCGATCAGTTTTACCAACATAGAATTTTGTACCTACTGAACAGTGAGCTAGATAGACAATGTGCATACTGCTGCACGTTGCTGCAATGCCAAAGCTATATGTCCTACTTTGCTCAGGATAATAGAATGTTCCTGTACTATCAATATATTTGCAGGCTTGACAATGCCCACATACAGTAGTACATCCATGACTTATACTGGATGACATTCCTTTTGGTAAACACAAAAGTCTTTTAAGGGACTTCATGTTCTTCTATACATATCTAGGTCTCTTATCTACTATAGCCTCAATGTCATTGTCTGTAGTCAGAATATCCCAGTGTCTTTCAATTATATCCCTATATTGTTTGATGTCACTGGAATAATATAAGCATACTTTTACTTTGTCATTCTTCTGGGATGCAGTTTGTATACTACCAGAATACTGCTCACCAAAATAAGGCTTAACTCTACTAGATCTCTCACTGGAGACTAGGTCAATATTCTCAGCAATGTCATTACTTGCATAACCCCTAGCTGTAAAAGATTCCATTAAAGAGTTGGTTTGCCTAACAAATTCTGAGTCACTTATACTTAGCCTTGAAGTTCTATAAACTTGGCTTCTGACTGCACTTTTAAGTACATGGATAGGATGCATACTTTCTTTATATAAAAGGTGATTACAATGACAGGGCTTTCTATGCAGTTCTGTTTTAATACAACCATTAATGTCACATATTACTTTTACATCTAAGAATTCTACTGACTGAGCTGAAGTTTTGAGTGAAAATTTAAAAAATGACGAAGTACTGTTAATGTACCTAATAAAATCATGTAAGACTTCTTGAGGACACTCCCATAACAAAAAAATGTCGTCCACAAAATGACGATAAAAAACAACTTGTTTGGTATATGGTCCATTAATGATATGGCATTGTTCCCAAGCTCCCATGGCCACATTGGAGCAGCTATTGGCACATGACGTGCCCATAGCCATGCTGTGGTTTTGCCAATAAAAACTGTCACTAAATACAAACACATTATTGTTCAAAACACACTTAAGTAAGATACATATTAACTCAATCTTCTTACTATTAAAGTCAGTGTACCTCTCTAAAAACTGTTTTATACTTGAAAGCCCTTCATTATTTGGAATGACTGTAAAGAGAGAAGTGACATCTAAGGTCACTAAATAGAAAAGTTCTTGTTTCTTATATACATTCATAAACAAGAAAAATATTTTTTATTCCTTGTTGGATGGTCATTATTTAGTATTCATATATAATTGCATCGTACTGAACATTTTTAGTAATATGTCTTTAAGGAAGCAAAGTTTCTAGTCATGTGACCTTTTTAATATAGTATATATAACGAGTAGAGAATTTTAGTTGTGAAATGCATCGGATGAAGTAGCTTTGCTATGAAAGCGCTTATGCTTTTACATTTTGTACATTAAAAACTGATTTATTTTGGAAGCCTTTGGTCGTCTTTGGATCCTTTTGTGTATTTTCTGTGCTTTGTGACTTTTTAAGTGGACTCAAGATCTGGTTTTGGTTGGTGGTTGTTATTTTTGGCTTTATTCAAGACTACAACTATAGATTAGATAATACAGTGAATTGTAGGGTGTTGTGCTGCCTATATGCACCTTTGTACATAAATAAGAGCATCATAGTACATTTGTAAACTTTAGAGTTATTGCAACACTTGTACTTGTGTGCTCCATACACCCATGTAAGAGCAGAGTAGTACAATCATAATCATTTGAGTTATTTTAACAGTTTAGTACATCCATATGAGAACAAAAAACTACATGTTCAAAAATAGTACAAATTCATGTATACATGTTAGTCCATTTATGTACATATGAGTTGGTGGAACAGCTTAGAGCATCCTTAGGATCATAGGAAGTTACTAGGCTATTGGGCCTGAGGCCCTTACAAGCCTAGCCAAGAATGTAGCCCATTGTTCTGACAAATCAGCACCTGATGCCCCTGTCTAGCAGGGACACAGGTGGAATCCCAGGGATGTATTTTCTGTTCTCCATCCGGTTATCCAGGTTGCTCTTAAAAAGTGTTAATCTGGTACTCTGCTTGACGTGGAGCGGGAGTCTATTTCACAGAAGGGGGACTCTCTGGGACACAAATCTGTCTTGCCAACAAGTCCTATTGATGTCACAGATCATGTTGAGGTCGCACGTGTGGATTACACGAGTGGAGCTATACTTGCAGATATGCAGCAGTCCCATCATGGCAGTGTCTGAGATTGTAAATAAACGAAAACGAAGTCCAAGCCAAAACAAATTTATTACCAACAGCAAAACTTCATACACGGTTCACCAATTACCTAGGTTTCGTCCCAAGACTCGGACTTCATCAGAATGGTTGAACCAATATCAAAACACACTTAAATATGCAAGCAACCAATTAAACATATAATTGCATAAAACAATTAAGCCCAATCAATTGTAATTGCCAAAACCCTACAAAACCTTGGCTGTAATTACACATTAACACCAGTGTTACACTTCTATCCATATCACCAAGGTAAAAACGTAATAAAACCTATGATAAAAAAAAATATATATATATATATATATATATATGTTATATAAAAAAAGTTAAAATGTAAACCAAAAAAAATGAGTATAAAAAGTATGAATGAATGAGAAATGTAATATGAAAAGTATATGTATACGTAGACATAAATGTGTATGTATAAAATAAAATAAAATAAAACCAGATTCATAAGGAAATATTTAATATAAATGCTGTAAATAAAAAGTTGGGTTTAGGAATTAAATTTAAAAATCAATAAATAAAAAATATATATTTGTCAATATATATATATACTTATTGATTGCCCAGTGTAAATATAAATGTATAAAAGTAACATATCAATTTATATCTATCCCATAATGTTTTTCAACCTAAGTAAAGGCTTAATGGAACTATAATCATTGAGCCCAGGAAAATTGTGGGCATTCATCCTGAGCTGCCATTTTAATTCACACACGTCCAAATGTAAATCAGTGATCCTACCCTGTTGATCAATCATCACTTGTTGTAAAATACAAAATTTGAACGTGTGATCAGCATTACCCACTAAGTGTCTTGTAAGGGCATTAGTAGTTTTAGTATGTTTAATGTCTAATAAGTGTTCCTTGATCCTATCCCTGAAATGCCTACATGTATTGCCCACGTAAAAGGCAGTACAATTCTGGTATTTGGCAAGGTAAACCACATTTCTAGTGTAGCAATCAAAATGACCTGAAATAGAAATAAAACAATTGTTAACCACTAACCTACTACCTGTTAACAAAATGTGGGGACATGTCAAACATCTTCCACATTTAAAGTTACCAATACTTCTGTTGGTAAAAGGCCCCTTGACCAATAAATTCCTTTCAAAAATGTCCTTAAATGCTAAATCCTTTCTATAAACAAACATGGGTCTCTTTCCGAAATGTACTGCAAAATCTTTGTTCATCTGAAAAATACTCCAATTCCTATAAATCATCTTTTTAATAATGTCAGAATTCCCATTGTATGTGGAGATAAACATTAAGGTTACATTTGTCAATAAAGCTATTTTTGGTATGCACATAACTGTAACCACAGTGGTTGTTTTCTGACCTAAGTATAGCTTGAAGCACACCAATATCTCTTTTATGTTCAATTTCCCTGCGTACATCTAAACAAAGTTGTTCCGGGTAACCTCTATTTAAAAACAAGGAAACCATGAAATCCAACTCATCCAATAAATCGTTGTCATCACTAACAGTCTGGGCTGCCCTAACCATTTGGCCTTTAACTATAGCCCTTTTCTGATGGTTAGGATGCCAGCTGTTGTACTGTAAATATGAGTTGGAAAATGTAGGTTTCCTGTATATGTTAGATTTGATGGTACCATTGACCTTGTCATAAGTCAATCTAACATCCAAATATGTAATGGTGTTGTCATTAGTTTCATGTGTAAATTGCAGGAACCAAACTGTACTATTGATATATTTAATAAAAGCCTCAAGAGTAACCAAATCACCATCCCAAATAATGAAAATATCGTCCAAAAAACGTGAGTATAACTTGACAAATTTGAAAAACTCACTATTGAACATGTATTGTTCTTCCCAATAAGCCATAATGTAATTGGCATAAATAGGGGCACAAGCGGCACCCATGGCCACTCCAGTGCGTTGTCTAAAATAGTGCCCTTCAAAAAATAAAAAATTGTTACATAAAACCACCTCCATGAGTTTAACAAAAACATTAACCTGGTCCTGCTCATACACACCTGTGGCCAACAACTGTTCTACCAACCAGGATAAACCAATATCATGTGGTATAACAGAAAACAAATTACAAACATCAGTAGTTAAAAAATGGTTTTATTTTATTTTATTTTATACATACACATTTACGTCTACGTATACATATACTTTTCATATTACATTTCTCATTCATTCATACTTTTTATACTCATTTTTTTGGTTTACATTTTAACTTTTTTATATAACCTATATATATATATATATATATATATATATATATATATATATATATATATATATATATATTTTTTTTTTTTATCATAGGTTTTATTACGTTTTTACCTTGGTGATATAGATAGAAGTGTAACACTGGTGTTAATGTGTAATTACAGCCAAGGTTTTGTAGGGTTTTGGCAATTACAATTGATTGGGCTTAATTGTTTTATGCAATTATATGTTTAGTTGGTTGCTTGCATATTTAAGTGTGTTTTGATATTGGTTCAACCATTCTGATGAAGCCCGAGTCTTGGGACAAAACCTAGGTAATTGGTGAACCGTGTATGAAGTTTTGCTGTTGGTAATAAATTCGTTTTGGCTTGGACTTCATTTTCGTTTATTTTCTGTTTGTGGTTCGTTGGTTCTTGGTTATTTGAGTGTCTGCGATTGTGTTGTATGTCAAACAGAGGTCACCTCTGAGAAGTCTGTAGAAGACTGAATAGAGGGACAGGGCCTTTAGCTTATCTGTGTAAGGTAGATGTTTGAGACCCTGGATTCTCCTGGTGAGGAACCTCTGTGGTCTCTCCAGCTGCTGCATGTGCTTTGTGAGGAACATGCCAAAAGAGGCTGTACTCAATAATGGGTTTTATAAGGGAAGAATACAGAGATGTTTTGACCACCTTGTCCCTGGATGAGCTACCCTTACTAATGAGGTGGGCCATGTAGAAACTTTTCCATACAACTGAGGCAATATGGTGGTCAAACGTCGGTTTGCTATCATCCTGGGTGCCCAAGTCCCTCAAGACTGATTGTGTGCTTAAGATCTTGTTAGTAATGAGATAATTTGTGGGGACATCACTCTCTCCAAAGGGGATGATGATGCATTTTTTTGGCATTCAGTTTGAGGCCATGTTTCTGGCACCAGTCATATGTTTGGGTGAGACCCTCTTGGAGGATGTCCACATCACTAGTGGAACTGATGACAGCATCCAGCTTACAGTCATCTGCAAACTTGGTCAGCCATAGCCCACTGGTTTTGGCCTGCAGCTCAGAAAAGTATATTCCAAACAACAAGGGCCCCAAGACCAATCTTTGGGGTACACCACTCATTATGGTTCAACTGCTTGAGGTGTCTTCCCCTGTTTTGACTAGGTGAGTTCTGCCAATGAGCCAGTTTGCTACCCATCTGGTGACATATTGATTGACACCTAGTTGAGAGAGTTTATCCACTATTCCCAATTGGGAAATAGTATCAAAGGCTTTAGCCAGGTCAAGGTAAGAGGTGTGCACCAGCTTCCCCTTGTCCATGGCTTTGGTGACTGTCTCAAAGAAGTTGACTAAATTTAGCAGTCATGACCTCCCCTTGATGAAACCAAACTGTGTGGGATCAAGTGTTTGGAGGTTGCCAATGTGCTTATTAATAAGGTCCATGATAATTTGCTCCATAGCCCTGGAAATCATGCCAGTTTGACTGATGGGTGTATAATTTCCTGGATTAGTGGATGCTCTACCTTTGTGCAAAGGGATGACAGTGGCTGTCCCCACTTGGCTGGGATAAAGCCTGTACTCGGGCTTTGGTTGACTAGCATGTCTAATGATGCTGCAATTTCCTGTCTGAGTTCATGTAGGATGCAGCCTAGAATGTTATCTGGTCCCATGGAGGCTGTATTTTTTGCCTTTGAGAGGGCAGTGATGACTTGCTCCCTAGAGATAAGGGGAGGGGGAAAAATAATCACCCCTGCCAAGTCTCTAACCCAGATCCCTGTCAACAATGGTATAGTGCATTAGCTCACTAGGCCACTAGAAGAGTAAAAATAGCACATTCATATACATTTGAGTTATTGCAACATTGGAGGCTGGTTACAGGAGAGTAGTATAGGTCAAAAAGTATTTGGATAATACTGGAGGATGTTTTTACTGAAGGGGAAGATTAGGGTGGGTGCATGTTATAGTTGAAGAGGTTCTTCAGGTGTTAGTGTGAATGCAGGATGGATGGAGTGAAGTAGAGTTAACTAAAGAAATAGAGGTCACTGTAGTAGGGTGCAGTCATATTGTAACAGAAAAGGATACCTGTGTGTAGCTTAGAATATAGGAAGACTGTGCTAATATAGTGTATTCTGAGGGAAGAGTAGTGGCTAAGTCTAGGGAGTTTAGGCTGGTGTAGTACAACAGCACATCCAGTTCTTTAATAGGTGTGTCTTGAGTGATGCCTTAAAGCTATCTTATGTGTCTGTTTTATTTTGAAGGGCAACAATGAACTTGGATTTGGATTGAACCTGTGCATGGTTTACAGTGGTTCTGTTTTACTTTACTATTTGGATTTTTTGGCACCACTGTATTTGCCTTCACTTCGGCTGTTTTTCTCCTGTTTTCTATTTTTCAAAACAATGCTGGTGCAGGACCAAAAAACTTCAGCACAGCTCGAACAGTGAAGCTCCTTTATTAATTTATACAATACAAACACCCGACTGTCGGGTGTTTGTATTGTATAAATTAATAAAGGAGCTTCACTGTTCGAGCTGTGCTGAAGTTATTTGGTCCTGCACCAGCATTGTTTTGGGATATTCTGTTTTCTATTTTTATTTTGAAGGGCATTTGATTCCAGGTTGTTGCTACCTGGTTGGAGTGTAACAAGTCACTTGTAATGTTATTAGATTTTGAGATGGCTAGGAAAGCTTTATTGTTGGACCTTAGTACTCGATTAGTGGTGTGAAGTAAAAGTATTTTTTTTTAAGAGATGGGCATTTTTTCTGGGGATTTCATTAGTTTATGTGCTGTAGTCAGTTTAGAGTAGTGGAGGTAGTGTGCAAGTTCTAGGCAGCTGAGATTTTTTAGAGCAATGCAGTGGCAGGTTTTGTTGCGGGTATTAGGTGCAAATTTTTCAGTCTTGTAGGCTGTCTCTAGCTTGCTTTTGGTGATTATATTAAGGTTTGTAAAGATAGGTGAGGCGTAGAGAAGGAATGAGAGTCAGTATTATTGTGCTGTGGTCTTCCTGGTGTGATCAGTAATGGATTGTTTTAGTTCTGTAGAGGGAAGCTAATTTCCAATTTGTTTTTTGATGGTTAATAATAGGTGTGGGTCATACCTGAGACTATCATTAAGTAATACGCCTAAGAGTCTGGCTTGTTGTATGTGTTCTATTTTAGTTCCACTTAAGGACAGGATGTGGAATGACTTCTTTTGACTGGAGTAATTTTTGGAAGTGAAATGCATTAATTGTGTTTTATTTTTTTAGCATTTAGGAGCAAGTCAGAACCAACTAATCATGACCAGATGGTCAGGAAGGCTTATATGGTAGTGTCCTGAAGAGAGGTTAGAGTTTGGCCTGAGCAGGTGAGTGTAGCATCACATAAGTGTTGTACCAAGGTAGCTTGTCTTTTGGCAGACTGGAGGTTGTTGACAAAGATATTAAGAGTAGGGGGCCTAGTACTGATCCTGGGGTACATTGAATGTTGCTGGGTATTGCTGTTGCCATTTCATGACTTGTTTCCGATCACATAAGTAGCTGTGGAACCAGATTAATGATGGGGTAATGTGGCTCAAAGAGGCTAGCTCCAGTAGGAGTTTTTAATGAGCTACAAAATCAAATGCTTTTGAAATGTCTAGGAAAACTGCTGATGCTAGCTGTCCACTGTTTCTGAGTTGGTTAACTGTATTTGCAAAGTTTAGAAGGGCGGTGTTGTTCTATGGTTAGGCCAAAAGCCATGCTGAGTGGGGAATTGTAGGTTGTGGTTGTTGAAATGTTTGAGTAGTTGGGTGTGAATATATTTTTCTAGTATCATGGATGGGGGTGGTATTTGGTGAGCTCAGTAGAAATTCCACCTTTATGTGGGAGCATTATGTGCGATAGTGTTCAGATTTTGGGGATGTGGTTTGCTTTTACAGACCTGTTAATTAAAATGAAGATGGGTGCTATGGCCTCTGCTGCTAGTTTAGGTACTCACTTGGTAACATATCTGCAGCTAAAGTGATTGATTTTACTTTTAATAGGTGTATTTTTATCATTGATGTTGGGACAGTGTCAAGTTTAAAGAAAATCACATTAGTGGTATAGGGGTTGTGGAATAGTGGGAGGTACTGAGGGATTTTTACAGGTTAGTGCTAGGATAGAGTTTACAAAATGGGTGTTGAATATTGTTGCTATATTAGATGGGTAGCTAGTGGTTGTGGGGGAAGGGATAGTGAATTGTGTAGGGTGGTGCAGTGATTTTAGGGATTGCTAGAATAGTTTTGGGTTATTTTTGTCTGAATTTTGTAGGGTAGTAAAATAAGCTTTTGTGAGGTTCCTGAGATGCCTGTAATACTGTAGGAGTGTATTATATATATAATGTATGTTTTCCAGGCATGGTCTCTTTCTGACATTAGTTGTTTTGTAGCCTTTGAGAGCCAAGGTACAGGGATGGACTTAACTTTTTTATTTATAAGTGGAATGTGCTTATTTAGTATGGTAAGAAAGATTTTGTTGAAGTGATGAACATCTTTGTTTGATGGCAGGGTTTTTTGGCAGTTCCAATTGTGTTGTTTTAGACTTGTTATAAATAGTTGGTTTAAATTCCATAAGTCTGGGACCTGTTTGTATGTTACTTGTCTCTATATGTTTAGCCATTGTCTTATAATGTAGGTGGGTAGGTGGTCAATTGTACTGTCTAATAGAGTTCTACTGTCTTTCATATTTTAGGACTGATTTGTAAGAATCCAGTGGTTTTTGTGCTATTTTTTGTGCATTCTAGTAGTAGCAATTATTAATTGTGAGAACCCAAACACGTAGTTGTGGAATTGGTTATTTGTTTGGAATCCAAGTTTCTGTCCCCTAGCTATAATGTTTCTTTATCCAGTGTAGAAAGTCTTTGATTGTAGCTAGATTATTTCTTGTGGGATATGTAATGTCCTAATGCAGATATATTTATTATTGAGTCTGAGGTGTATTTTAAAATTGTAGAGTATTTTCAGTATGTTGGGTTAGTTGTAGGGCATTCTTATATATATTACTGCAACACCACCTCCTATTTTTGTTTTCCTGCATACCTCTCAACTTCTTAGTACAAGAAATGTGGACAAAGCTAGATAATGGGGGGATGAAGGCCCAAAATAGAGGCACCTTTTAAATAACGCTCTTACAAATTTAGGAAGTCACTAGAATAACAGGTTTTGCATTAGCATGAGTTTTCTGAAGGGTATAAAGTCTGAAACTCAAATGCCTGTCATTATTTTTTCTGACTTCAACCCTCAATGATTTACCAAAGATTTGGCAGAAAACCACACATTTATGAAAAATGCAACAAAAATATGAGGCAAAAATCTGGACATTTTGTGAAAATCTGTACAGATGAGAGGTATGTTTTCCTGTCTAACCTGATTATGTTGTAAACCATGGAGAGGAGTATCTCACAATTAGTCATTTCTGGCCTTAGCCAAGTTTTAGTTGCTATAACTATGTTAGGGATATAATAATATGTGAGGGATGTGTGGAGGTCTTGGATCTTATTGCATATAATTTGATTCTGCTATCCCTAAAGTATAAGGCAGGTACCACTCATTTGTGTAAGGTACCATGACAGACAACAGTGTGTGTGTGTGTGTGTGTGTGTGTGTGTGTGTGTGTGTGTGTGTGTGTGTGCGTGCGTGCGTGCGTGTGTGTGCATGTGTGTGCATGTGTGTGTGTGTGTGTGTGTGTGTGTGTGTGTGTGTGTGTTCATTATCTGTCAGCACCATTACTGGTGACACTGCATACATAGAGTACCACTTACACTTACTGCTTAGAAGAGAAGTACCATTAAGTGAAACCCTGATTTCTGGAAGGGAGATGGTACATCTGCATATACTAAGCATATAGATGACCTTAACCGTGCATTTCCCATCCACTATAGCCACTTGATCCCTATAGTGCCTGCATCTCTTGTATGCATCTGAGTTACAATAAACTCTCCATATGCACAGTATGTGGTGAGAAATACTTGCACATTTCTGAAAAATCCTATTGGCCATGATTCACAATTCCCTGTTGCTACTATGGAGAATTTAACTTTTTACATTTTATTTAAACTGTATGTTTTCTCTTGTTGTGAACATTGTTAGATGTTCGGTCTATTGCATGTTTACAGCACTTCATATTTTCTGTTCCATCCTAAGGATGATTCTTCACATGATATTACTTAATCATGGTCTGTTGAACATATTGTCCACAAGCAGGGATCATTAAGAGTTGCATTCCTGTTTTCATTGTGGATAGTTCTCAGTTCTACACATGCTAATTCAGGCACACAACTCACAGTGTTAGCCCCAGTTCTTACATTTGGGATTCATGGACCATTCTGTTGGTTCTTATATGTAAACCTGCTTTGTACCTGGACTCAGCCACATGAGCAGTATATTAAATTTCCATTTTTCAGTATTTTACAGAAAGTTTGTGAATTATGTAGGGTTGTGGAAAGTAGCTGATTTGGGAGCAAAAGCATTCATCACTTAAATATCTGATCAAAGCAGGAACTGTTTTGTCTGTTAAAATCAATATATTTAGGGTATTCAATAAATATTAATTCTGATTTTCTAATTATTTTTTCCATCAAGTCAATCTGCTTTACACTTTACCCAGCCCTCAAGTCCATATCCACCATTTTTTCAACAAAAATTCTCAGCAGCTTTAAACATTTTCTAAATGATGCTGCTTAAAATAACCATACAAATGAGCTTCTCATAGAAATATGTTTCATAAATAACATCAGTAACTAATGTTCTCCCTTATTTCTTCAGTGTCACCTATTTCTACCCCCTCAGACCTATCAGTTCCCCATAACAATAAATATACAAAATTTGAGCAAAAAGCCCAAATGCTGCTGCCACAAAAATGAAAATTGTATTTATTTGACATTTGTTGACCAGGTTTGTCCAACTGAGCAAGAGCCCTTTTTCAGAGGAGGCCTGGGGAGAAAAGCTCCACAATTAAGTATGACAATACACAATAGCAAGACTAGTTACACAATAATACTATAAATGAGAAAAAAGTAGTAACAAGTATTTGTTAAAATCACACAGAATAATTACATATCATCATCATTCAGAGTACACTTGGTTATAGCAGCAGGTCACAAGTATAATCACTGTTTAGATGATTAGCAGTCATTTCAGATGAGTAAATATCTAGATTAAATAAGCTTAGGTCTATGTACAGTTTAGAGTATAAAATGGGAGAAAATGAAAAGTGGTAGGGGGTAGTGGTAGGTTATTCAAGTGATATATTCAAGGAGGGTGATTACATAGACAGATCCATGAATTGTTCAGAAAGCTTTTAGTAGCAATTTTGAATTGATGTTGGTGATTTACATTGTGAATATCCAGTGGGAGCTTATTCCATGATAAGGCTAGGGAGTAGCTGTAAAGGTTTTATCCTATTTTAGTTTTGGGTTTGTAGATGGAAAGAAAGTTTTCTTCTGATCTTTGGAGGGACTATAAGGGAAGGAAACCAGAGAGGTAATGCTGGGACAGAAGGAGGGCAGATACAGTATGGAGTGAACTATCTGAGGATGGGAGAGAAGTAGTTGATGAGGAAGCACTACCCAGTTTAACGTTTTAAGAGCTAAACAGTGATGGTGATGTGAGTGGTAGGATTGATCACAGGCAAATTTAACTACTTTGTTATAGGTACATTCCAATTTTGTTAGGAGAGTGGTTTGAAGGTTGGTGAGGATTTGTGATCCATAGAGGAGGCTGGGGAGTAGGTAGGCTTGGGATAGGGCAATTTTGGCATTATTGGATAAGAAGTTTTTGTTCCTGTAAAGGAGCCTGACATTTAGGTGGATTCTATTAATGTTGTTGAGGGTGTGCAGGTAGTTTGATATGAGATTCCTCAGTGGTAGGTATGTTATTGGAGGATGAGACTGAGGAGGATTTATGATGAGTCATAGATTTTGGGATAAAAGAAGGAGTTTGGTCTTTTTTTGGTTTAGTATTAACTGGTTATTTGAAAGTCAGTTAATTATAGCTAAGACTGAATTCTGAATCATAGCATTTAAGTCATCAAGGGAGTCTGCTATAGTGATAACTGTAGTGTCGTCCGCATACTGGATGAGAGATTACTGTGGGTAGGAGGTAGATAAAAGATTTGTAAAGATATTAAACACAAATGGGCCAAGGATGGATCTTTGGGGAGCACTCGTTTTTACAGGAAGAGCAAGAGAGGTTGCAGAAAGCCATTTAACAGATTGTAGATGGTCACTGAGGTAACTAGAGAACCAGGAAATGGTAGAGGTGGATAGGTTAAGTTCAGTGAGTTTATTTAAAAGAAGAGAGTGGGAAATGGTGTCAAAAGCCTTAGACAGATCAATAAATAGGCATGAGACCCGTCTGTTTTGGTCTTTAGCTTGAGGTATAGTGTTAATGAAAGAAATGAGGGCAGTGAAAGTACTACGTTTAGGTCAAAGGCTGTGTTGAGTAGGGGTAAGTAGGTTTTCTTGAAGAAGGAGGTGAAAGATTTGCCTGTAAATGCATTTCTCCAGGATTTTGGAAAGAGGGGATAGGATAGCAATTGGCCTGAAGTTACAAAGTTCAGAAGAGTTTCCTCCCTTGTGGATGGGTAAAGTGTAGAATTGTTTCCAGGCTGCAGGTTCTCTAGATTCTGTAATGGAATGGTTAATGAGAATGGGGATGGGGAGGGCAAGTGAGCTAGCAGCTTTTTGGAGAAAGAGAGGGGGTAGGACATCAGTGGAGGGGGAGCACGGTTTGAGCTTTAGTAGCAAGATTATGATGTAGTTAGTGGATACAGTTTTGAAAGAAAAGGTTAGAGAGAGGGGTCGTTAGGTGTAGGAGGGTTGAAGGGGAGTCCGGGATTTGGGTAGGAGTTGTTTTGGTTAGCTATTTTGCTAATAGTGTCTATGAAATAGGAACTGAAGTTGGTAACTGCTTCTAAGGTGAGTTATTGGGGCAAGGTTGAGGGGAGGACGGATTGCCAGGGGGAAGAATATGGATGACTGCATGCCAGAACTTCTTTGGGTTGGGTAGGTGAGTGGTTGAGGTGTTGTTATAGAAGTTCTTTTTGTCTTTGTAGATGAATAGATGGATGGAAAAATGGGGAATTAAGAAAATATATAAATTGAAACATAGTAAGATATGAGTTGTTAATGTTTTATGTTTCAGTTTGTGATATTTTATGGATTTTAATATGTGTGGGCTGTGTATCTTTAAATATATATTGACTGAATAAGTACTGTGATTAAGTTATATATTTAAGAGTGTATGGCTGTTTTTGTTTTATATTCACAGTGAAAAACAACTATTTTGCTCAAAAGATGTGTGCCTATTAAATGATTGGATTATTTTCTATGTGGTTATATACTTCTTTAAGTTCCCCAGAACAGTGTCAATGGCACTACAGGCAGTGCACTCACCTTTTGTCAGATGGCTGTTGGTTCTATTCCCAAGCCAAGTGGATAAATTGCTGACAATACAGTGCAGCATAAGTGGGGCACTTTACTCCTGAATGGGTCATCCTTAGGATGAGACATTAAACCAAGGTCTCATATGCTTGAATTTGTGGTAGCTTGGATGAGTGTAAGAGATCACATGGAAAAGAGTAGGTTCTTTTATTTATATACAAAAATATTATTTATAAAATATATATTTAGAAATATTTACAAATATGTACATGTGCATACATATATATATATATATATATATATATATATATATATATATATATACACACACACACACACACACACACACACAGGTATATTAATATATATAAATACACATACATACACACACACACACACACACACACACACACACACATATCTGTTTATACAGTCATACTAAATTTTCATCCCTGTTAGACACCCACTGCTTTTTCCATGATCACCATATGATTTTACTTACTATTGTTACTAAAATCCATTTACTAGTAAATATAATTTAATTTAGTTTTTCATTCCATAGAAACCATATAACATAAAATGACTTTTTATCTATTCTTTTAACATATTCTTTACTTCTGTTCTTATAATATACATATTTAATCATAACCCTGTTTATTTTATCCACTTTTTATATCTTCAAAAAATAATTTTCTTAGATTTTCATATAATTTTTTATTCATTTATATTTTAAAAATACATGTTCTGTAGTGTCTTTTTCTTGACAATGTAAACATATTCTGCCCCTTTTCTTCTTATATGGCATAGTTTCATTTACTGGCAATTTATCTATGACCAGTCTCTACAAACATTCTTGGCATTGTACCTACTGATTAGATTATTTGCTTCTTATTTTTATAGCTTTATTCTTTCATCTGTTAGTTTCCCATGGTTGTATGTAGTAATGTTTTATCGTTACATTCTATTCCATATTTCTTTTTCTATATCCTCAGCTTTTATTTTCCACAAAAATATTTTTCTTGGTAATATTTTATTTCCTCATTTATATGCTTTTTTCCTCTTTTACTATTTTTTAGCATACCCCTGAATTTATCATACTTGTATTTATACAGTTTTGCTACAAATCACTCATCTTTTTCATTTATACACTTTAACACTTTGTACAAATTTTATAAAGCAGAACATACCACTGGATTAATTAACCCTAAACCACCCCCTTCTTTATTTACATGAAAACCTCCTATTTTTACTGGGTTCGATCTAGAACCCCATTTAAATAAAAATAAATATCTGCAATAATTCCTTTTCAAATACTGTTGACAACATAAGTACACTTGCTAAGTGTGCTATTTTCCCCATCAGTACTGACTTTATCAAATAGGTCTTTTTCTGAATGATAATTTATATGTTCTCCAGAAAAGATGGGTTTGTTTTATTTCTTCTATTGTTTTTTCTCATTGAATTCTACTTGCATTTTCCACATTTTATACTTCACACAAAAATGTCTTTCATTGTAAAATATATACCATTGATCTTTACTACATCACTTATATCTTTACTTTTCTCTTTATTTAAAGCTATCCATGTCATCTCTAGACACTCATTTGTGCAAAGCATTACTTATTTTATCCATTTTATTCTTTTTAAAATCATCTACATATGTTAACATAACTGGAATTCTTAACCCCTTCAGTTGTTATATACCCAGCCTCTTTCATTTTGCAATTTATTTCACTACTATGACATTCATAACTAATGCAAAGTGTTGACAACTCACTGGACATCCATGTCTTATACCACTCTTTATATGTGCCTCTTGGCTTAACCAGCCATTTACAAGTATTTTTGCTTTATTATTAGTATACACTGACTTGCATAATTTTTCAACTTTCTCACTTATATTCTTTCATTATTACCCATAAAAGTTCATGTCCAGCTGTGGAAAATGTCTTATTAAGTTCTCCTATCTTGATTGTTGCTTTGTCTTTTCTCTTCACAATCTCATCCTCAATTTCTCTATCATTAATAATTCTTGACAACCCTTACCCTTTATACTGTATGTGATGATTGGGGAGAGACAAGTGAAGGCTGCCAGCCTAGTCAAATAGAATTTAATACATAATTCTATCATTTGTATAAATAAATGTAAAATACAGGCGTGTGTTTTAAATGAAAGAAAAACACTGTAAAATGTGAACTTTAAGATTGTTACAACATTGCCCCCTTGCTGTAAAGAAAAACTAAGTCAAGCCTTTAAAATGTGTCTTTTGAAATTGAAATGATTTTATGACATTCTTTGATCTTTAAAGTTGGTTCCGGTCAGGCTGGCTGAAGAAATTCTGTCTATTGTGTTAACTAAGGACTAATTGCTAGAGTGTATATGTGAAATGCCTTTTAATGTTGTATTCTCCTGTGCAAGTGTTAGCTTGCTAAATAATGTAAATGGAGTTTCTATTAGCCTGGGAACTCAGAGCAGGTGTCAAGATGATGCAATATGAATACTGGGAAAACCTAAGTGTCAAAAATGATGTAATCTGGGGAGGACCCAGAGACATGTTTATTGGTAATGTTTAAATACTATTTCTCAGAAGAGACTGGGAGCATTTTGATCTTGGATATCTAACTTACCAGCAGTCTGCTTGTGCTCACATGTAAGTTTCTAGCACTGTGATTTCTTGTAGGAATAGTTAAAGCTAGTAAAGATTAATTCGGTATTTTTCTTTGAAATCAGACCTGTCCTACTGTGTTATTTTAAGTTTCTATGTGATCTGTGAACTCTTAGATATCTCTGTGGTGTAGTAGTTTTGTCTTGTGTTTTAATTATTTATTATTAAATATTTTTAAAACCTTCTACCTGTGGCTGGTTTGTGTAGAGATAAGCTCCAGAATGCATTACATATTTATATAGAGGTTATTGATATAGGCCCCTCTAAAGTAAGCCTTGAGTGTTAGTCATATTACCATTGGATAATAATATTGCACAGTAATAACTGGACACCCTTTTAAGGACCTTTTAGCAGCTGATATTATTAACTGGGTGGTGGCAGTAATTTCTACTGTATAGTCTAGGTAAAGGGGCACAGCTGGAACATCTGTGTTAGCCTTTCCCAGGAGTGTCTGTGAAGTAGTATAAATACTTATCTCAAAGTGTGTGTGTGTTGTGTCAGCTACTTGGCAAGGACACAAAGCACTGGTTGGACTGAGAGGATACTGGAGGTTTTAGCTTGCTCAGTTAGGTTGAGACCTGGATCCCATATCTGTGCCAGTGGGGAGTCTTATTGGGGACCTGGTGAGCAAAGGAGCAACAAGCCCCAGACTGATTGTGATCTCTGTGTGCACTTAAGGGAAATTGTACTTTACTGTGTGTATTAGTTATCCTTTCCTCTTCTATGAGACAACCTCCCTGGTGTTAGTGGTGAGGATTGAGGCTCCTTGATTGCTGGGCCAGGGCACGGTCATCACACTGTATATGCTATCTTCCATAATATTTTCCATTTTAGTTCCAAAAATTTTATATTATTTTCATAAAGATCTTATAATTGTTATTATCCAATACTACTGGTCTCCATTTTTTAATTGTCTTCTATCTTCATTCTTCCATATGAATGTAAGTCTTTCACTACATACTTCTTTATACATAAAACATATAATTAACCATTCATTAAAAATCTTTAAAAATGTTTTACAATCCCTTAAATTTTTATATATTGTATACCATATTTCATCTGGTTCTGCAGCTAAAAATATATTTACTTGTCCTAATAATTTATCCAGCTCATTTAAAGAAATCTCCTTTCCCAACACTTTATTTTCTTTTTCTGTTAACTTTTTTACTTTTCATATTTTCACTACCTTCTTTTTTCTTTAAACATTTTTGAACCTATTATATTACACTATTCAAAATCTTTTTCCTGAGTTCTTTCGATTTTTTCTTTTACATTTTTTATTTCTATAATTACACTACCATATTCCTTTACTAATCTGCTTAAGTAACTCAATACTTCTCTTTTTCCTTGTAAAAATATCTTTGATTATATAACAATTGCATTTTTCTTGACTTTTTTCATATAATTCTTCTTCTTTGTCAAAATATTTTTATCATTATGTTCTAAATCTTCCAATGCATCATTATATGTTCTTTTATATTTTTCTTTCTCTAATTTTATCACATCATATTGCCACTGTAAAAACATTTTTAAATATGTTTCCTCAAATATCATTCACCACTCAGACTAATTTTTTATAAAATGTTCTCATAGTAATATGATCTTTCCATAACTATATTATTAATGTCTTTCCTTCTTCATTCCACACTTTCTCATCTATCCTTTTTATTCCTTTACTTATTTTTACATATTTATTGTATAGGTTTGTCTCTAACCATATTTCAAGATGATCTCAAAAACCTGTTTCAACTACATCCCCTTTTCCTGTAACTTAAACTTCTGTAAAAAAATCTATTTCAGTTCTATATATACCCCTTTTGTAAGTCTATGAATTTTTGTCCCTAAATTTTAACTTATAACACCTTATAATGTCTAACATTTTTCTTATATCATTTACTTTATTTTTATGTTTGATTCTTACATCACAATTAAAGTCATCTGTTATTACAGTATTCATACTTATCACTACATAGTCTGAAATCTGATGAAAGAAGCTGTCCCCATTCTTTACAATTAGTATGAGCATATAATGTTATAATTTGTATACTAGTTTTTTCCATTTTTCCATTTTAAATCTACAATGGTTAATCTTCCCATTTTTGGTAAAGTTGCATCTAATATATTTACTGTATTACTACAGAATATGGGTATTTCAGAACATCTCTCATTACTCTGGGCACTGACCCAACACTTCCAGGAACTCATCAATTCCAATGCCCAGGACCAGCTCATTCCTAACCCCACTAAAGGAAGCAACATACTTGACCCGGTTATTACTAACATGGGTAACTGTTGCGATACACCAATAGTCAAGTCCTCCCTGGTTAGATCTGACCACAAACTAATCACCAAGGAAATCCATATCTCACTTACACCCTTTCCAAAGGTAACTACCATGAAAATCTTCTCCAAATCTGACCTTAGACTCCTAAAAACAGAGGTAGCTAAATTCACTGCACCCATGCCAATGGAAAATAAATGCATGACTGCTGAATCATACACCAATGCACTCTACAAACACATACATAAATGCATGGAACTAGCCAACCCAACAGAACCAAGATGCTCTCCTCCAAAAAAAGGAAGCCAATCTGCTGGTCCCTTGCCATTAATAAACTCTACAACAGAAGGAAGAAACTTTTGCAGAAAAAGGTGATGTCCGAACACTGGAAAAATTCCCTTATTAGTCTCAACAAAAGGTTGAGAGCCCTCATCAAAACCTCCAAAACCAGCTAAGAAGGACAAATTGTGGCAGACACTAAAAACAGCCACAAAGCCTTCTATAGTTATATCAAGAATATCCACAGCAATACACAGATTTGCTCTGAGTTACTGCACAGTGGTACTTCCTGTACTGATCCAACAGATATTGCCAACATCTGACAGATTCAGTGGCAACTTTACCCTTCTCTCCCGCCCTAAAAGACCAATCTCAATAGCAGAAGAATGCCAGGCACCCAACATTACTGCAGCAGGTTAAAGCTGCATTGTCCAAGGCCAAGAATACTGTTTCCATGGGACCCAACAATATCCCTGGCTGTGTTCTACATAAATTACAAAGTGAACTGGCACCACATCTGTGTGCTCTGTTCACTTACAGCCTCACCTCCAACTTTGACATAATGAGTGGTGCACTGCTACAGTCATCCCTCTCCATAAAAGAGGAGTGACTACACACCCTGGAAATTATCGCTCCATTAGCCTGATAAGTCTGATGTGTAAGGCTATGGAGCGCATCATCATGGACCTAATTAAAAAGGATATTGGGAATCTGCAAATTCTGGATCCCAAGCAATTTGGTTTTGTGAAAGGTAGATCATGCCTGCTCAACCTGGTTGACTTCTTTGAGTCAGTCACCAGAGCTGTGGATGAAGGTAAGGCAATTCATTCAGCCTACCTTAACCTGGCCAGGACCTTCGATACCATTATTCACTCAGGAATTATTGATAAACTCACCAAACTAGGCATCGACCCCTATATCATTAGGTGGGTTGCAAATTGGCTCATAGATGGAGCCCACAGTGTGAATGTAGTGGACTCCAAGTCAGACTGCAGACCAGTCAAGAGTGGAGTCCCACAGGGATCGGTCCTGGGTCCTCTCCTGTTTGAGATCTACTTCTCAGAAGTCCAGGCCAACACAGAAGGACTTTGGCTGACCACGTTCACAGATGACTGCAAACTGGGAGCCATTATTACCTCCCCAAGTGATGCAGACATCCTACAGAAAGGCCTCACTGAGACCAATGATTGGTGTCAAAATCATGACCTTAAGCTTAATGCCAAACAATGTATCGTCATCCCCTTTGGGAAAAACTCAGTTCCCACTAATTACCATATCGATGGGAGTCCACTGAACACTGAAGGCATTATAAGAGATTTAGGGACACAAGTAGATCACATCCTCTCCTTCAACCACCACATTGCCACTGTGGTCAGAAAGTCCTTCTGTGTGGCACATCTCATTACCAAGGGTTTTGCATCCAGGAAAAAAAGTGGTCAGTCATCATATCTCTCTACTCTTCCCTCATTAGACCAATCATAGAGTATAATGCCCCATTTGGCATGTACCTCACTAGACACCTGCAACAGCTAGAGAGGCCACAAAAGTATCTCACAAAGAGGATCCTAGGTCTTAAACATATGACCTACATGAACAGACTCAATAAATTCCAGCTATTCTCTGTCTTATATCATCCACTAAGAGGTGATCTCTGCTTGACTTACATGTCTGACCCAGCTCTGTTAGAAATGCTACATCTAATGAAATCCCAATCCCTCACCACCACACACTCCAGAGACCTCAGCCTCATTACCACAATCAACAGAACATGCTGGAGGGACAGGTTCATAATCCAGAGACTGCCCATGCTCTGGAATAGACTTCTCATATATGTCAAGCAGAGTACCTCACTGGCCCACTTCAACATAAATCTTGATGAGTGGATGGGAAACAGAATGTTCACCCTGGGGATAAATCCAGTGGCTCTACTTGATAGCTGCACTGAGAATTAACGTCAGGCGGCACAATGCCAGGGCACTTCTATGGGCTAGGCTTGTAAAGGCTCCAGGGTCATTAGCCTGGTACACACCTATGAACCTATGAACTCAAATTCCATATTATCTCTTCTCCCCATAGCTTCTCTGTTAGTAATTTTTCTTCATTTGTTAAAAATCTTGTGTCTTGTAATATAATTACATCAATATCACGTGTTATACCACTCCAAAATTCCTATTCTTCTTACTCTAGTCTTAATACTCTTCTCATTTACAGAAAACGCTTTACATTTTTCATTTTCCTTTAAATTCATGGTTTCATAGATAATTACTAGGCTAGCTTTCTTAACAGGCCAGTCTAAGCCTAGCCAGTTCCCTTTCCCCAAACTGAGAATCAAATACGGCACTTTGTCTCTGTGAATCGAACACCTTAACCATCATTTAATGTCCCAATCATTGCTGTAGATATTCTTTTTCATCCATTTCATTTCTTTCTTTATTCTTTTGTACTTATCCCTTCACATTTTTGTTCTGTCTTTTATACTTTTAGCAACATAATTCTTTTTTTTCTCTTTTACTACCTCCCAATTTATGTCTTCATCGCTCATTTCAGAATCTTCATCTAGGTCTTCTTTACAACTTTTTCTTTTATTTCCACTACTTCTAAAATTTCTTCTCTTTGTTTACTTTCTTCTATTTCTTCTTTTTCTTACTTTCATTTTTGGAATGCATCCATAAATGCCCAGTCTTGTTATATTTATAACATTTCAGTTGACATTTTTTTGCATCAAAAAACATGTTTTGGGTTGCCCCCAGTATTTTACAATGCCCCTTCCCTCCCACACACATTTTTCATGCTTGATATGTGCATAACTTTTTACTCTTTCTATATTTAACACAATTTTACAATCCCAACTGCCAGTCTATAAACCCCTTTTGTCATAATCTTTTGCATTGCCCAGTATTGCATTACATAAAGCTTTCAAATGTCCTTTCAAAGTCTGCTTTCTACATCTGTTTGAAATTGGACATGAATTTTCTTTTTGGTGTACTTGTTAAATGCTTTCATCATATAAATATTCCATGGGTTACAGTCTTTCTTTTTTTAATGGGTTCCAAGAAAATATTCCATTGAAAAAACATATAATATCACAAATTGTGTTTTTGTTAATAAAAATAAATGCTCTCATCTCATGTGCTTTTACACCCAAAGGAGCTATTAAATTGTCGCACACTTCATACCTGTCCATTTGCTTGTCTTATTTACTTCGAATCCTTACCATGTACTTTATTTTTTTCATTTACTTCTGCTTTCTTTTCTGCTACTCCACTTTTGCCTTCTTTTACTTTCTCTGCATATGTTTTCTTTCCCATCTCAACAATATTTTTCAGGATTGTCTCTGCACCCTCCTTTTGTATTTTCTCTATATTGTTCCCCCCCGATAACATCTTCTTCACTTTTTGGCTCACTCTGAGCCACCATTTCTTTAAGCAAATCATCCTGCGACCCTCCCAACTGGAGGGTTCCAACTATATATCGATCATTTGCTGACTCATCTCCATTAAGTTGGTTTCTTTGAAAATTTCCTCAGAATCGTGTACACATTCTTCAGTCTCGATATTTGCCTTTTCCTTCATTTGTTTCACCACTGCATTATCTCCTTCTCTCTCTGTCTGATTCTTGTTTCTGTGGGATGCCTTTGCACATGGACATAAGAAGTGGTCCACCAAAATGGGTCCCACTCTCAACAATGACGATTAGGAGAAGTTCCCTGATGCTCTGGCCAAATGCCCTCTTCGAGTGGAAATACCACCTCAGTCTGCCCTGAAGAGAGACTACTACCTTAGTATGACTATCCTGGTCAACAAAGGATAAATAAGTAAAATCTACTTTCCCCACTTCTCCCATAAGTGTTACTTTATCTTTTCTGCCATGCAACATTGTCTTTACACTTCTTTCTTGTCTAACTATAACTCCATACAACAGCAGTGGTAGGGAATAACCGTATATGTGCTACTCCTAAATAATACTATTGTAATGCTCTTCATAGTAATGTGTTCTTGTGGATTCACTTCAGAAGCTTGAAATACTGAAATCTCGAATGTCAGTATCTCGAGCCTCAAGAAGCCAAATCCACAGAACAACGAAAACTGAAAACCGCGAAATTCAAAACCCCAAATACTGGAGGTTTTGAATTTTGCAGTACTACTACTACTACTACTACTACTACTACACACACACACACACACACACACACACACACACACACACACACACACATATTTTCCACACAAATACACACAATCTATCTACTACATGAAAGCGAGGGGGGGCAAGCCCCCTAACACCCCCCTACTTAAATATTTTCACTCCGAGGTTGCACTACATGCAAACACACACAAAACACTACCACACAAGCTACAGTCTCCTTGCACACACACACATCACAGCAACACATTGACACACACCACAGCCCCTACCCAAACCCCTTAACACACACACACACACACACACACACACACACACACACACACACACACACACACACACACACACACACACTTATCTGAATACATGACCACAGTGGAAGTTCAGAAGTGCGAAATTCAAAACGTCCGGTATTCGAGGTTTTGAATTTCACGCTTCTGAACTTTCGCTGTTCTGTGGATTCAGCTTCTTGAGACTCGAAATACTGAAATTCGAGATTTCAGTATTTCGAGCTTCTGAAGGGAACCCTTTCTTGTATAGTGTTATTAACCATCATATTGCATTTACATTTCGGAAACTGTGTTTTCCTGCTACTACTTCTACTACTAAGATCTGTGCTGCAGGTATTGGTTTATGATCTGCCCATATCTTGGGGAGCTGCTGCTGGTCAACATCAATCCTGCCAGCATTGCACTCTGTAGAAATCTATACCAGTTCTGAGATTCTGCTACCATCTTTCTTAGATTAGGTTATTATTTAAATGCTTTCTGTTTTCTATTACTCTCTCAAATGATTTGTTAGATTCACATTATTATACAGAAGGTTGATGGGTTTCTCAAATTTTTGCAAGAGATTCTATTTACACCTTTCAAGCGCTTAGCACAAAAAATCTGGACAAAGCCTTACCGAATACGGGGACAAAGGTCCAAAAATACGTACAGATTTTAAATACTGCTCTTACAAACTTAGAATGTTGCTATAATAACAGAATGTATTTTACTGTGCATTTTTCTAGAGGATATGAAGTCTGAAACACATGCACATCATTGTTTAGTAACTTCTGTTCTCAAATCATCCGTTGATTTGCCAGAAAATCACATATTTTATGAGGAACAAACTAAAAATATGAGGCAAAAATCTGGACATTCTGTGAAAATCTGTACAGTTGAGAGGTATGAATTTGCTAATTTAGGCATTTCTTCCCTTTAATTGTTTTTTTACCAACCATCTCTATGACCATCAACCACTTTGATTCCTACACTGCCCGCATTATTAATTTTACATTCAAAGAACAATGTTAATGATACAGACAGTGACTAGAGTACAATAATTTTTTCATCCTTCAGCAGTATATGCCATCTTAAATTACATCAGAAAAACAAGTTGGATGAATTCGGTGACATCATTATTATAAGGTACAATACGTAAAGTCTGCATACTTACTTGTTTAGTGGACCACTCTGGGTATTGCGAGATGCTTGCTAATGTATCTACATCTATGCCTTGTGAATATTTTTTTATTTCATCAGCAGTAAATCCAAAGTTGATTCTTTTCAGAGATGACAGTTTATCTAATGTTATTGATTGTTCAAATGTCTAGAAACACAAAATAAAGAATGAAAGCTAAGAACAAAAAATTCAGTGTGTACAGCAAGTTTTAAATTTTAGCAATTGCTTCAAGGTTGAACAGTGTCTCTCTGAACCATTTCTCTTACCCACTTAATGAATAAATAAAAATCTTCAAATTAATGTGATAATTATCCACTTAAAGAATAAATAACAATCTTCAAAATAATGTGATAATCAGCAGTTTAGTTTTAACTCTATCCAACTATTTTTTAGATATCCTTTAAGCATCTTATGTTGCTGAATATGGAATAAAAGTGATAAAGATTTACAAAACAAGCTAAAACTTGATGTATATTATGGTAACCAGCAAAATAAATTAAAAAAAAACAAACAAACAAGAAATATAAGTTATTTGCAACATGACATTAATGTTTCAACATTTGTATTATAAGAAGATAGATGGCTGAGGGCTTTCTTAGGATATAAATTATGTACCACTTAAAATATTAAGATAAATTTTAAACAAAAACAGCTCTGAAAATATTATGTGAAAAGACCCAAGAATATTCTTATCTAGAAAGATTCTCCCTTAAAATCTCCCATTCTTTTTTTCTTTCAGGTCTATAAAAGTTAGATTAGAAAAAACAGTTAATACATACAAATATTTTCTCTTCAAATCTGTCTGATTCCAGGAGTAACAGTGTTATTTAAATGATTTAATTAGTTATGGGTTATGAAGATCATTGATTATGTAAGTAATGGTCAGCATAAAAAGCATTTTGGGGGCAAAAACAAAATAGTGAAAATGTTATTGTGGGGGAATACATACCTCTAAATAAGTTTCATATCATGCAATCCTTGCTTGATATAAACAACTGCAAGTCTGCACACCTTAAAATGTCTAATAATTGTTTGTGTCTTTCATTTTTTTCCTGGTTAGGGGTCGCCACAACGGAACTCCGGTCTGCTAATGATTGGCAGTAGAGTTTTACGTGCTGGCTTGCTGGGCCTAACGCACAACCTTCAACAAAGGAACGCCCGTTCACGCATGTCGCCACACAGAATACGCTCTGAGAATCGAACGGGCAACGTCTAACTGTGAGGCGACAATGCTACCACAGCACCACCACCGTATGTCTAATAATAATAATAATAATAATAATAATATAAACTAAGGATGATCACTGCATTGTTACTACTACGAAACATGAAATATCAAAACCCCAAGAGTCAGAACTGGTAAAAACTGTAGCTCCCGAGGTTACCTTACATATGGTGATCTTCTCCACCATACAGCCAGACACGCCAGGTTCTGAAGAAAAGGCCTTCTGAGACTAGGTAAGGCAGGGACTGGTGCAGAACATAATTACAATTGGTGGTTATAATAGGAAGATGGTACAGGTGCATTGCAGGATATGATTCTACATGCCAAGACTAAGGCTCAGGAAGACGCCAGGGGCAGGCTGAACAGTAGGGTTGGCCCAAAGTACCATGACAGCTAATGAACACTTGGGAATTCCTTTTATCCCTCAGTGCTGACAGTAAGACAACCCTCATGTCTGGAAGTGCATTTGACATGGGAGATTTGCTACTGTCAACCTCCTGTGTGGCTGTAGGTGATGCCTGGCATGAGTAGTGGCACATACTATTCCTGTAGAGCATTGCCTAGGACTTCTGCTTAGTTTATTCAGACATGCTTATCTAAATTTACATCACCCAAGGGCTTCAAGTATGCAGTAATGTCAATATGTATAACAAAATGCAACTGCTTGATTGTCTGTAAGTGATAACCCAGGTTAGTGGTGGTTCATGCCATTCCTGCAGGAGATTGCATGGTACTTCCATATACTTTTCTGTAATATAAAAATCTGCATTTCTGTCACACAGAAGTATAAGGGATACAAGGAAAGCAGCTTGCACCAAATGGTATGCATGTTCCCTTAAGCTATGTGTATTATTTTCATGTTGGACTTTGTACACTGTAAAGTGATGAGAGTCATACATATATACTAGCTTTAAAACTGGTATGTTATCTATGTGCATTCACAGGTTCCGCTGGGAATGGAGCCAGCATAACAGTTTGGCACATGCTTGATGACAACAAGCAACTAGATGTTAATTATAGCCTAGTGCTGTAGTACAATCTGAGGACAGCAGTGGAAGCCACACTCCCCTCTCTCACAGCTAAGGATAATATGGAGGTCCAGGATGAACCTCTGTCCTCACCTGTGTTTAGCCTTGGTCTTTCTGACCATCTCAGCTCCACGCCTGATATACAGTTAGCACCACAAGAGCTAGCATTAGTGAGCATCACTGCTTCAAACGTTTGCACACAAGTCTTTGTGATTAGGTATATAGGTGGCCATCAGTACTTTCATTGAAGAGCATTCACTGACCCGAGTGTTACCCTTGACAACTATCAGAGATATGTGGATCTGTGATACAGACACAGATGGTAGATATTAAGAGCATGTCAGAGCTGCTCAGTGCAGTTTGTGGCTTCAGGAAAACATTCAGCCATTCCAAACACTGTGGAACATTCAGTGTTGGAGACAGAGTGCCAATACATATAGCCATGTGCAAAAGACATGCCTGTTTATGTTTGTAGCTGCTGACTTGACATCCAATAGTGCATAAATATGGCAGTGGAGAACCAATCTCTGTGGTCATCCTAGAGGTCAATTGTGCACTGCAGAAGTGCATAGCAGGTTAATGCAGTTGGCACACACTGATCCCAAGATGGGTATTGTCCACAATGTCCATGATTGCCTCTGTATCTGACCATTGTTGATCACCTTGATGTGTTAGATGCTCTTCCAGCTTCAATGTTGCATCCATTTCAGGCTGTGGATGCTCATGCCATAAGCATGGCTGGGACTTGACCAACTACTCACTCCACTGATAGCCTACTCAGGGTTCTTCAGTTCATTTCCAGCCCACTCTGTCATAACTGTACCACATGCAACACCTGCCCATTCCTATAGAAGACATAGTAAATGCCATCATTGTACCAGTAACACCACAGGGGTAGCCACAGTGACTTCCTTGCATGTTCTTCTGATGTCCTATACTGTATCCCTGGCCCTTTTGACTTCAGACTTGCACTACAAGGTTGTATGGTACACTCATCCAGTATTTATACCTGGGAGATCCACCTCATCACAGGATGAAATAATTGTTGGTACTCTGAAACCTCAAATCCCAATAGCAATTTTCACTTTCACTGGCATTGATAGGTGTAATAATTTTAAAATGAATACACAAATATTGCATCAACACTTGACATATTAGAATGTCTTTGGATGATTAAGAGAGGTGCAATTATTCCACAGATTTAAAGGACTGATTTTGAACTATTTGCATGCATTGGTACATTTGAAGAAGTGTTATTATATAACTGAGCATTGGATATCATGTGTAGACTCAGTCATAAAACATTCTATCAGTGCATGCACAGTTTGATTGAATCATACTGCTCTTTATTTGCTGGCATATGTTTGGTGTTATATTCTGTCTCTCAGCAACAATTGATATATAAAGTATATTGCAAATGATTTTTTCTCCGTATTTAAAGGATTCATTCTGAACCATGTATATTTAATAATATATTTAAGGCAGTTTGTTTAGACAAATGACCACTAGATATCAGTAATAGCTTATTTGATTTTTTTTTTTTACTTTTGTTTGCTTTCATCAGTGTATACTTAGTTTTATTGAACTATATTACTGTTTATTTGCTGGCATATATCAGCTGCTATATTCTGTCTGATGTTTACAGATGAGTGACTTGCACAACTATTTTTATATAGATTCATATTTCGTGTTGCTTTTCATGAGTTTTTTCACAAGGTGTTTTGGAGTTCACGTGACAGCAAGTTTTGTCATGCAACTGCTACTACCTCCCCTGTTTAAATAGGAATGTAGGGATCTTTAGTTAGATTTTCTGAAGAGTCTAGCAGTTTGCTTGAGAAACTGGTCTTTTCTTGTATCAGATGTTACCTGGCTACTTCATTTTGGATAAAATGTACATTTCTTGCAACCTACTTTCTCTTGTGATGTTTTTTTTAGTAAAGTTCAGAGTTTTAACCTTGTACAAGACAGAGTTATCCTGCCATTACATCTTTATAATTGGTACATTTCTAAAGTGTAAGCAGTCATGTACTGTAGTTTTCACAAATCTAAATGGTTTCTTGGAATACTTACTCTTCAACCTCATGCCAGAAACAGATTTTAACTTACCCTTTATTGTGTAGTTTCATCTTCAGGTCATCTAGCCCAATTTCAACAGTTCAAAGGGGCAGGCTTTACATGATAAATGTAGTCAAGCAACTGATTCAGTAATGCACAAATAAAGGCATTCTTTCAGGAAGTAAACTCCTTAAATGCCTAACTATTTACATGACATATCCCCTTCACAAGTCTATCAGACATTAGCCAGAAAGATTAAATGCCACCTTACCAGCACAGTATCTACATTAATATTTTTTAAAGAATATTCCATCAAATATTTGAAAAAAGCTACTTCATCTTCAGACCACAGCCTCTTACAAGACTGCAAATGCTGATAAAAATATGTCTTAATCAATACCACAGTTTTATGATTGGCATTTATCTTCTTTCAGCTTTTCTCATTAGGGGTTGCACAGTGGAACAATGGTCTGAAGAATGATTGGCAGTGGAGTTTTACTGTGTCAGGTTGCGTCCCTGGCACCCAACCTTCCATAGGAGGCACATACATGCACACAGTCACACCTAGAGCACATTTAGAGTGTCCAATTGACCAGCAGCATGTCTTTGGAATGTGGGAGGAAATGGGGGCACCCAGACTAAACTCGTGACTGCAGGGAGGACATGTAGACTCCACACAGAAGGCACCCCAGCCAAAAATCGGACCGGAGAACCTCTTGCTGTGAGGTGGCAATGCTACCTGCTGCACCGCTGCAGCCACCCAATTTATTTACCGGCATTATTTCACA
>NC_056744.1:1748974294-1749076794 GCF_019279795.1 Protopterus annectens | reverse complement strand
GAGAGAGATGCTGCATTACAGTAGTTGCTGAGGCCAGTTATATTTAATGTGACCTGCAACTGCATTTTTGAGATTCTACTTAAACTGAATTACCCTTTAATAAACACGCATAATTTAATAGGAACAATAGAAACATTTTCTAAGTAAACTTGTTTCTGAGTATGCATCAGAAAGAATTTGCCTGGCTATTAGTAGTGGCAAAATTCCAAATATTCAAAAAAATAATAAAAACAAAAACAAAAAAAAAAAAAAAAAGAAAAACAAGCATACAAATGTGTTGCTAAATAAAATTACTTCTTAATAAGGATGTTTCAGTATCAACCAAATAAACAACCAGAAAATAACAAATATTAAAGAAACCTGCTTGATATTTCATGAGGTTACTGTGAGAGTAGTTCATAAGAGGGGGCTAGGTAGAGCCCAGACTGTGTTCATGTACTTACGAGGACACAAGAGAAGCAAGTCAGAAAGGGCCATGACTGAGTGTCTGGTGCAGTCCCAGGGAGTTGGCAGAGTCTAGCCACAGGACTGCCATCTGACGGAGGGTCCTAGAAGTGCAGTTAAGAGCATAAGCCCAGCAATGGAGTTCTCCCAGCCCAGCTAAGCAAATATTTGTGTATACTTCTTTTGGGAGATTTATGGGCCTAGTATACAAAAATCCAAGTTGCCATCAAAGGTGATGCCAAACTAAAACTACTTAGACATTATTCTTGTTCCAAGGCTTCCCTATCTCCCCATTCTTATGGACTGTTAGTTAGATGGAAAAGCCAGATACTGTTAGACTTTGCACGAAGCAGAAAAGTGTGCTTAAGTGAGCTGTAGAGCATTATAACACAGGTTTAACAGTGCAGCATTATAACAACACAGCCTTGCATGAATTAACTCAACATGTGTGAATAAAGTGTGGCAAGACTCTGTACTACATAATAGTAACCATTAAATGTTAAAACAAATGAGATGGCAATGGAAAAATGGCATGCAAGAAATGGACTGAGCACAATGCAATTCCGTATATATATGGAATGTGCTACATGTTTTTTCTTAATAGCCAGTCCTTGTTATCAGTACTTCAACTTGCCATTCTTCATTGTAAGCACAGTGGTGATATGTAATCATATCCACAACCCCATTTTCCCATTGTTGCACATGGGGTTGGGCTATTACCTCAACTGTAACAATCATCTAGAGCCAAGGTTCACATTGCTGCATCGCTAGCCCCTAGCCCTGCTGCAGATTATTATTCCAGAATGGTGCACAGAACAATATGAACATGTATGGTACACAGTGGTGCTGTACTGCTTGAGTCCTGTAGTTTTGTTTTCAGTTAGCACCAGAATCTTATTGTACTACTTCATATCCCATTAATGTTTCTTTAAACACCTAGAGCACTGCGAGTGCAGCTGAAATGGTGTAACTGTTTAGGTGTTTACCTTACAGACAGAAGTTGCAGGGTTTGATTCTCAAATGGGATAACTGACTAGGCTTAAAATGAGCCACAAGGGCAGTTAGCCTAGTACTAACCTATGAACCTATCAATATAGTGCTGCTCTGTTGTGTAAAGCAACCTACATCTTGTCATATAACCAATGAGCACCTTATGAATAATTCAATGCTGCACTAATGTGCACCCTAAACATAATGGTACTCACTGACACCTAATGCACTATTAAACAGAATGGCATGTGATGCAACACTACTGTGTAGGCTACCAATGACATCAGCATCTCCCAATAGTGCCTGTAGTGCAATTATACTGTAGTACTAACAGTATTGTACTGGTATGGGCCTTACTAATATACCAATGCACTCTTGCTGCCTGTAGTACTACTGCAACATATGGCATAAAATGTTGCGTTGCAGTATGGCATGTTGCAGCAACTATATAAATTTCTCCAGGATGCCTACCTTGCCACTGTAAGTATAAAGTGTTATATTGCTATATTCCTTAGTAATATCTCAATACCCCATTCAAAATATTGTTACAATGCTGATTACAGAGTGTTGCATTATTGGGCATCCTGCTGCTAATGCTGCATAAATCTTCCCCCAGGACCTAGAGTACAAACACACTTCAGTCCATGCATTCCTGCACTGCCGTCTGCCCTCTTAATATGCCAGCACTACCTCACTTACTGTAGCCCTATTTCAGTTCTTCACTCATCTCAAGCCAGACATATATTATAACACAAAGCACATCATAAACACAATCATTATTGTATGGGTTGTTTCTTGATTACATAAATGAAAGAAGTGATGGTTCATTTTAGTTTCACTTTTAAAAATATTTTACTTTTTTTTTTTGTTCCCTTACTCCCTTTGGTACATACCTTCCACAATTCTAAAACAGTGACACTATCCATTGCATTTTTATTTGGGCTGAGGTCAGTGTGGAACCCAAGGGTGTCCTGGGGATTCTCACCACCAACACCTTCAAGGTAGAGGCATTTTTTTTCCAGGCCTACCCTCTTGTCCCTCCCCTCCTGTACATTCATATAAGACCATCTGAAGGTAAATCACCTCTTCATGGATCACATCTATGTTCTGAGAGCACCAGGATGAGTGTTCTACCCTCACCATGAGATAAGCATACCCATCCCTGCCTGCCATTTCCTCAAACACCTGAGCTGATAATCAAACCAAGGTCACCTGGGCTGTAGTCAGGGCTTTATCACTCCACACCATGGCACTGGCTCAATGTTTTGCAATATTTAAGTTTATCATGAATAAAAGTTGTTGTTGTTGTTGTGTCTTTCGGCTTTTTCCTGGTTAAGGGTTCGCCACAGCGGAACTCCGGTCCACTAATGATTGGCAGTAGATTTTTACGTGCCGAGTTGCCAGCTCTGATGCACAACCTTCACTGAAGGTACGCCCATTCACACATATCTCCACACAGAAGACGCTCTAACTGAGAATCGAACGGGACAACGTCTTACTGTGAGGCGACAACGCTACCGCAGCACCAAAAGTGAAATAAGTAATTATTTTTCACTGTAATTTTATTAGCTGTAAGTCACAATAGAAAAATTTCTTATGCAACTGTCTTCTGATTGGTGAAACACTCAACATCACCTGCTGCATGTACGTACACTGTCAGTTGTTAATGTTCCAAATTGTTTCACTTAATATAGGACATCTGTGGGCTAAATATCTTGGCTGATCTCTTTAAAACAAAACTATGTCCAGCCATACGTATGATCAAATTCAGATAATCTTAAACTAAAGTAAAAGTCAGAGGAATGCTACCACACGTGGGGTATTCAGAAAAATTTCATAAATAATGCTTGAAATAGCATGATGAGCAATGAAGCACAGGAGGGCATGATTCAGAGTCACATGCAGCTTGCTCTTTGGGAGAAATACCGTGTGAGTCATGGTATGTAGATGACTGCATAATGGCATGCAAATCAGTGCATGCGCAAACTATATCATTTATTCTGAATATCAGGAGTTGCTTGTATACAGAAGCTTCACATATGCTAATATTCTAGGAATAGTAGAAGCCTTAGCTGAGCAGCAACTGTTATTGGCCATTATTGGAATCAGTCTCCACAATGTTGCATAACATCTTGCTCTGTATCACAGACAGGTCCACAAGGGCCTAATATACTATTACCTCCAAGTTAAGGGCATCGTTGCCTCTAGCTATACAGGAGTTTGTTGGCATGTCTCACTCACACAAAAAATCAACTGGGATATGAGTAATGGCAATTCCTATAAATGTGAATATTTGTTTAGCAATAACCATCCTTGGAATGGGCTCCTCTTATCATCAAACAAGGGACACATTAGGGATTTTACAGGTATCAGCCACACAGATCCTGCACTATTTCCATGTCATGATGCTGCAGCAGCTCGAGAAGTGTTTAGGATCCCACATCTGAAGAAGAGAGAGCCTATACCGCGCAGGCATTTTACAACATAGCCCACTTCTTCTAGGTCCTGAGGGTCCTTGATTACACCAGCATTACCATCATAATCTCACCTGCTCAACATGATGTCAGGTACATTAACTGAAAGGTTTTCCCCTCCATCAACTGCCAGGTACTGTGTAATGGGCAAGCTACAATATGCACTGTGTCTGTGTACCACTATGGTAGTTCCCACAACTCCTGCATCTAGAACACAAAATCTTTACCAGCTTTTCTTGCAGTGCAAGTAGACACATTGACTGATACATAGCTCATGATATGCAGTTCTTAGTAAAGCAGGCAGTAGGCCCAGTATAATGTATCCACTGTTATGTGTTGCAGGTGATGCTGGATGTGTCTTGAAATGGGTCTACCTGAAAACGCCGAAAGTGCACAACGCCGACGACAAGAACACCGACACTGGAAGATCGACAACGGAGAAGACCGACAGTTGAGAATCCCAATGCTGAGAACACCGACATGTTAAAGTAAGTGTGCGATAGGGACGGATGTTAGGGTCAGAGTGTGAGTAAGGTAAGTGTGTGATAGTGACAGATGTTAGGGTAGGGTGTGGGTCAGGTAAGTGTACGATAGCGACGGACTTTAGGTTTAGGGGCAGGTTAAGTGAGTTAGGGTGCGGGTAAGGTAAGTGTGTGATAGTGACGGACTTGAGGGTTAGGGGCAAATTAAGTGAGTTAGGGTTAGGGTGCGGGTAAGGTAAGTGTGCGATAGTGACAGAGTTAAGGGTTAGGGGTGGATTAAGTGAGTTAGGGTTAGGGTGCGGGTAAGGTAAGTGTGCGATAGCGATGGACCTTAGGGTTAGGGTTTGGGTTAAGGCTAGTGCATAGATAGTTGTGCATCTAAGGTTTAGTGCAGGTTTGTAAGGTTTTTGGTGTGCTTGTGTTGTGTGTGTATTTTTTGGGAAAGGTATTTGTTTTGTTGATTGTCGGGATTTTGGTTTGTCGGGCATGCGAAATTTCATGTTTTTGAACTTTCTTTTTTTGTCGTTTTTTTTTGTGTCGGTTATTTCGTTGTCTGTGTTTTGGCATTTCTGTGTTATCAGGTGGACCCCTTGAAATCATGGCTGCCAACCCTTTTCAAATCCCTAGTACCATGGTTGACATCACGCACATCACACATTAAAAACCCTCTCCAGTTTTTCCAGTGTAAAAACATGTGCAGGTGTGACACTGTGCTAAAAGCACTAAGGCTTTATTAAGTCAATTGCCATCTTGTAGATACAACAAGTTTCCTTTTTCACCCCCCACTGTAATAGCCTCCCATTCATAAATATATTAACAATAGGGACAAGAGCCACATTTTCTGGTACCTTTTAATTTACATTCCCTATGGGGGAATATTCTAGGTTCCTTTTCAAAAATGCTTTTTAAATTACTACTGTTGGTGGGATGGCAGAATTGATTTTAAAGATATCCCAGTTCATTATTGTGAGGAAATTCATAGCTCACTATAGTGTGAAGCTATTATGGTCCTTTTTCTGTGTGTATCACACACTTCATATTTTAACTAATATCTTAATGAAATTTAATTGAAATGAAAGCACTTAACCTTTTAATATTAAAGATCTATATTATGGTTTTGTGCTGTTTCCGTGGGAGTGTTGTCACAAACACACTTTTATTTTGTTTATTAGTTTTAGCTGGTGTGTATGTCCGTTATTTGTTTTTTATAGTCATGTCTTGTTCTATTTGCCCAGCATCACCTGAATCTCATCAAGGAAGCTACTTCCAATGTTTGCCCATACCAATGTTCATTCCACAGAGTGTGCTACAAATAATTGTTTTGTATTTAATCAACAGATGAATATTCAAACTCAAAATATCTAAAACTTTAGAAAGTCACCAAAAACATTGACACTCCTACAGCCAGAAATCACATAAAACATTTTTTTGTAAGGATGAAAACTTCCCGGCAGCTTTCAACATGGTTGCAAGACCACACTCTCCCGAACTTTATATACACTAAATGAAATTGTGCAAAACTGGCAGAAGCGGAAGACATTGAGTGAAATGTTACTGTCACTTTCTCACTCTTCTCTACATCGAGCCATCAAGGTAGGACACAGGATGTCTTTTAGATTCAACATTCAGAGCATCATTCACCTATCTGGCAACAAACAATATGGGATCCTCAGTTCTCTTTATATTACCTGGACATATACCAGTCCTGTGTTTTGCTATAGGTACATAAGCTAGAATTTTAAAATTGTGTAGTCAATTTTTCAGCTTGTAAACTTTCTTTACAACATTTGAATCCCATGGTGACCCACATCAAAATACAACCCACAAAATACTACTTGGATGTATACCAATTCTAGGTGTTGTTTCAGCTGCCGAGGTTGGCATGATTATTTTCCACTAAACACACCTCCCTGCCATAACAGTTAAGTGTAAAAGTGCCAGTAGCAATTGTAGGATCTGCTCCCGCCCTCCCTAACCTTCACTGCATAGAGTCTCGATGCCTTATTTATAATAGCTGCACATCTTTATGTATATTTGTAGATGCCTTGCTACCTCTCTATATTTTCTCCCAATGGATCCAATTTAAACTAGTTATTTTCTTTCCATAGCCGTTTCTCTTACTTTGCACTGTGTGATTGCCTTTGCTCACATATCTAGTTGGTCTGTTTATTGCTCAAATTGTGATTGCATAACTAGCTCAGATTTCTTTTTGTTTGCCCTACACGCATCTGTAATTCCCTAACTCTCTACTTTCATATTTATATAGTCTGTCTAGTTTGTATGGAAGACAAATGAATGGTCATTTGGCATGAATCTGGTATTTCTTTGGCTTAGCTAACACATTTTTGTTACAGAATGCAGCTACTTACATGCATTCTGTGTTTAAGACATTTTCTTTGCAGTCGATGACTCCTTCCACTCACCTAGGTGAAGATGTCAAGCTCCAATGATGCTAGTGTACATGAGCATACAGACTGTTTACTTCTGCTTGGCGGTGCCTTTTTGACTATGCTTCTGCCCCATACGCAGCTGCCCAAAGTGATGTTGCACTTATGTTGAAGAGCCTTTCCATGTATAGCATTACCATTTCAAAACAACAACAGCAACTCATAACAGTAACTCAGTATACACCAACAGCCTTAATTAAAGACAGAACATTCCTGAACTTAATTGTGCATCAAATCTTCTAGTCTCTAAATTGCCCCCACCAATCATCACAAAAAGCTCCCCTTCAACAATTTTCATATATACATCCTGCAATCCATTCCCACTGCATAAGTATATAGGTACCTATAAGCCAGTTGCCTTAAAACTAGTAAGCATGCTTGACTGAGCATCTAATATTATGCTATTTTGGTGCTAAAATATATAACAACAAATACACATAAATCTCCACACTAGCTTCTCAGCCATTTGCAATAATAGCAATACACTTTCCACCCACACGTCCTGCTTGCAGAAAACTTGTATTTGTGCTATAACCTATATTATCACATTACACTAGTGCAGTATTACAAGAAATTAAACTTAACCAGATAGTGCCCTTAGGACTTCTTACAATAAGAATTATTTCCAGTGCTTCCACCAGCATGATCCAGTTGGTATAATTTACCAAGCTCATTACCAGCATTATACAAATTAATTTTCTAGGTACTACTTTTAAACAAGAATAATAACACATTGAGCAAATTGCAAAACATCACACTCTCCTCCAAAATATTGTACACATACCCACCTGTACTCTTCTTTCTCCCCTCCCTCCACCTCTTACACATGCAATAGAACTATGTCCACTTATATCCCATCTTGCTCCCCAAATCTCTTACAGTTAAAGGGCAAACTTACTTATCTGCATTTTACTATATACCTTACAGCTAAAGTCAACATTCTCCTCATCCAAAGGTACATTGAAATGAACTCAGACTCACTACATGAGAACTACAAACACACCCCCTCTGTCCCATCATACAACTTATATCACCATACATATTGTACTATTTAATGGTGGAAGTATAGAAAACAAATGTGAGCAACTATACTCCCTTCTGAGTTCTCACAACCCAAACTTTATCAGAGAAACAGAGTAATACATTAAAAATTATACCCCTAATCTGAATCATTACTTATCCTGTAAAAACCAAGCATTCAAAACACAACATGGATGCAGAATGGGACAGGGTATTCATTTTCACATGAGGCAAAACTTAAATAAATGCATTTTTACATATGCAAGGCACTTATAACAAAGGGTGATGACACAAAATGGTTAACAATTCATCTCAAACTTATCAACTCACAAAACATACCCCCACAAAAAAAAAAAGGAAGAAAGAAAAAAACAAGAGCAGACTCCAACTCTCACTTGATAAAATTCTATTAAAAACTACAACCACCAGCAGCATAATCATTTTGGATGACTTCAATGTCAACATGCAAGGACTGATAAAAATAGTATACTAGACTATATTTCAGAAATAGACCTAAAACAAATGGTATAAGAACCCACCTCATCAAATTTTACATCTGGTAATCACTTCTTACTTGATTTTATAATTACCAGCATCTCCAGTTACAGCACATCACTCAAAATTCTGTTAATTATACAAAGTGATTACTGTATCATCAGGTTTGCTTAAAAAAAAAAAAAAAAAAAAAAAAAAAACTACATACTGCCTAACTAATCTCTTTCAATCCCCAAAACATAAATAACATAGCAGCACTTGGGGGGAGATGTATGCAATACCATTTGGTCACTTCTACATTCACACTCTCAACAGCTGTTAACACATTCATTATCTTCTAAATGTATAAATACAATGCATTCCAAAGATAACCTGACTTATTTAAGACATGCAAAACTAGTGGATAACTAAAGCATTATAAGCACTATTTAAGCTAAGGGATATTGCCTAGAAAAATTGGAAACCTATCCCCTCTACCATAAACAAACCGAGATTTATACTGCTTAAAAACAGCAAAAAGGTCACCTGAAAGCACAATGCTATGCACATTCATGCATCTCAAAAAACATCTAGTAACAAAACAAAACAAAGCACTTTTTGAACCTCACAAATCTAGTTACAGTGTGGTCTCCCTTTAAAACAGATTAACATACAGTGCAGTACTACAAAATGGAAAGTTTTCTACATTAAACTTTCACAAAATATTTTCCCAATTACGTTTAAACCCTCCAAACAAACTGTGTCAGTTTATCCAGACACCTGAGTCTTCCTTGTGTACATCTACATTTTACTTACTTTACATTACAACAAAAGATACATTGAACAATTGACAGATAAAATGCCATTAGTTGCTTCCAGGTGGTCATCTAGTCGTTACCTTTTGTGTAGCACCATCTGTAAATATTACCTGCTAAAATGTCTCAAAATCCTTTACAGTGCTTGACTCTCAAAAAATACTATACCCATTCTTCTTGGAAGCCCTCCACAACAAAACCAATCTCTACAATACTCAAACCAGTTTCCACAAATTATTTCTGACCAATGTTAAGACTATCAATCCTTAAAAGTAAAACACTTGAACAGATCATTTATTCTTAACTTTAAGTTTACCTGGAAAACATAGAGTACTTTTTCACAACTAACATGGCTTGCAATTAGGAAGAAGCACCTTAGCCACTCTAGAACCTCACAGACAATGTTCTACAAATATGGACAAAGCCAAAGCCAAACCTACTGGCTCAATTTTTATTGACCTAAATAAGACCTTTGACCTGGTGGAACACCATTAACTTTTTAACTCACCCATTCAAACAGAAATAAGTGTCAATGGTTTACAAACTACCTTTTGGACAGAATGTTTACTGTAAAAATTGGTACATCAAATTCTATAGCATCCTCCCTCTCTACAGGAGTTTCTGACAGCTCTATAAACACTATAAACACAACTTTTATCTTACTTTGTCAGTAACCTTTTATGTAGATGACACTATGATCTTCAAATTAAATTACTCCCAAAAAGTAATCGAACAAGCATTGCTTTTTCTTTTGGCTGCTCCCATTAGGGTTTGCTACAGTGGTAATCTGTTTCCCTTTCTTTCTGTCCTCTGCAGCTTGCTCTGTCACATCAACTAACTGCATGTCCTCTGTCACCACATCCAAAAACCTTATCTTAGGCCTTCCTTCTTTTCCTCTTACTTAGCAGCTCTGTCCTTAGCATCCTTCTCCCAATATACCCAGCATCCCACCACAGCACATGCCGAAACCAATGCAATCTCATCTCTCTGGCTTTGTCTCCAAACTGTCCAACCTGAGCTGACCCTCTGATATACTAATTTCTAATCCTGTCCATCCTCATCACACCCAGTGCAAATTTTAACATGTTTAACTCTGCCACCTCCAGCTCTGACTCCTGTCTTTTTTGTCATTGCCACTGTCTCCAACCCATATAACATAGCTGGTTTCACGAACATCTTGTATACCTTCCCTTTCACTCTTACTGATACCTATCTGTCACAAATCACTCCTGACACTCTTTTCTATCCACTCCACCCTGCCTGCTCTCTCTTCTTTACCTCTCTTCCACACTCACCGTTACTCTGAACTGTGGATCCCAAGTATTTAAACTCATCAACCTTTGCTAAGACAAACTCCCTGCACCCTCACCATTCCTCTGTCTTCCCTCTCATTCACACACATATATTCTGTCTTAGTCTTGATGACTTTCATTCCTCTCCTCTCTATAGCATATCTCCACCTCTCCAAGGTCTCCTCAAACTGTTGCCTACTCTCACTACAAATCACATTATTTGCAAACATCATAGTCCACAGGAACTCCTGTCTGATCTTATCTGTCAACCTGTCCATCACCATTGCAAATAAGAAAAGGCTCAGAGTTAATCTCTGATGTAATCCCATCTCCATCTTGAATGCTTCCGTCACTCCTACTGCAGATCTCACCACTGTCACACTGCCCTTGTACATATCCTGTACCACTCTTACACACTTCTCTCCCACTTCAGACTTCCTCATACAATACCACAATTCCTCTCTAGGCACCATGTTGTATGCTTTCTCTAAATCCCCAAATACACAATGCAACTTCTTCTGACCTTCTCTATACTTCTCCATCAACACTCTCAGAGCAAACATCACATCTGTAATGCTCTTTCCTGGTATGAAACCATACTGCTGCTCACTAATCCTCACCTCCTTCTTAACCTAGCTTCCACTATTCTTTCCCATAACTTCATGCTGTGGCTGATCGGTTTTATCCCTCTGTAGTTACTACATCTCTGCACATCGTTCTTATTCTTAAAAATTAGTACCAATACACTTCTTCACCATTCCTCAGGCATCCTCACACTTTCCAAGATTTTGTTAAACAATCTGGTTAAAAACTCCACTGCTATCTCTCCAAAACACCTCCATGCTTCCAAAGGTATGTCATCTGGACCAACAGCCTTTCCATTCTTCATCCTCTTCATAGCTGTCCTTACTTCCTCCTTGCTAATCCATTACAGTTCCTGATTTACTATCCCCACATCATTCAGCCTTCTTTCTCTCTCTCTCTGTCTCTTTCTCATTCTTTTCATTCATCAACCCCTCAAAGTGCTCTTTCCATTTGCTCAACACACTATCCTCGCTTGTGAGTACATTTCCGTCATTATCCTTTATCACCTTTACCTGCTGTACATCTTTCCTAGCTCAGTCCCTCTGTCTAGCCAATCAGTACAGGTCCATTTCTCCCTCCTTAGTATCCAACCTTTCATACAACTTGCCATATGCCTTATCTTTATCCGTTGCCATCTCTCTCTCTTCACCATATACCTCATCTCCTTGTACTCCTGTCTACTTTCTTCATCAATGCAATTTGATGAAGTAATAAAAATTACTAAATTAAAACTAATATTGCCACTATTAAAAATTCATCAAAGTAATTTGATGAAGTAATAAAAGTAATTGAACAAGAACATAAAAAAATAAAAAAAATTAACTCTCAATCAAGAAAAAAAAAATAAAAAACTCACCTTAAATATAGAATCAGTTTATAATTTTTGAAATTAAATAAAACCTCTCCTTGTACCCCAAGACTGGCACATACATTTGAATACAAGTCAGTCATCTTGTTTGTGAGGCCTATGCAAATTTCTCTATGATCTCCTACAAATGGGCATACATGAAAGATTTCCCACATTCGCCTCTGACTTTTACTAATACTTATAAGCTGCTTAGAAAAGACAGTAGCTGTTCTCCCTAAATATAATGGTACATTTGGAACAGACCACTCTGTTGGAACTCCTGTATTAACAGACTATATAACAAAAGAAGGAAAATGTTAAAAATTGCAATAAATCCCCAATCCCTTTATCTCAGGACAACGATGAAACATGCCAGAAAGGAACTTAAGAGTGCTATTAAAAATGTAAAGCAGAGCACTAAGGAAAGCTAAACAGATACAAAAGGAAATTACAAAATTTTTTTTGTCTTCATTTAAGTCATGAAGTTAGGGAATGATGTCCACCATTGCTCTGATCTCATCTATGTCCAGTCCCTAGAACATAGCTAAAATATTAGTAGGCAATTTAATACTAACTTCATCCCACATACTCATATTGTTTCCCTCTGCATCACCTTATAACAAACCTTAAAATTCTTGTCAAAGACCAAAAGTAATACATACATGGTACCAGTCAACAGCAGCTTTAATATCTTTGCAATGTTTTCTAACTTTGAGCATAATGTAAATAACTTTTTATTTTATTCTACTTGGTTTTACAGCTCTGTCAAAAATATTCAATGTACATATAATTTTAACAGTATCATTTGTTTAAATTATTGCTATTACTTATCTCTGCTTTTCCTTTCTTACTGTGTATATTTTTAGTATTCAAAGCATTTGATCTTTCTATGCATACCCATTCCCCTTAATATTTTTGCAAGCCTCTGCTACATAATATTGATCAAGTTAATGCCAGTCTATCAGTATTGCCTGCTAAACTAAAATATTTCATAAGGGCCTATCTAAAGCTTTATGCAGTAAAAGAATGACATATCTGAAATCTGATACTGGCACTATACGCAATGTGTATGACTTCATCTGGTGGTGTTTGCATCAGCCACATGGTTTTCTTCTGTCTTTTCCACGAGTAAGCCTCTGAGTATAAACTAAATTTTTGATTTTTAATGACAAATACATAAGTTCATTCGTTTTATGCATTAAACTTCAGTTATTACACCGCAGTAACCACATCTCATTCCGTCTTGCAGCACACAGTATTTTACAGTGCACCAAGTACCTCATCATTGACCATCATTTTAGTCACGGAGTTCTCAGTGAAGAGTTTGGCCTTTGTTCTAGTCCCAGCGGGATCATCAACAATGCGAATAGACTTCTATGTATGATAATTGGTTAAGCATGGTGACATTTTAGTCTGGAACCCAGTGATATTGTAAGTCTAATGACTGGAGCCATGGCCTACAAATTATCTGACTTAAATGGGTTTCAGACTGAGACAAAATATTACTCTTGAACGCTATGTCATGGTTTTGACATTTTGTACACAAATTATATCAAAGCTGTTATCAACTATATCACTTTTGGACACTTTATACCATTGAAAAACTGGGCTGTATTATTCTGGTACCACAGAGCAGTTTCATACTCTTGGGAAATCACTTTCAAATGTGATATTTTATGCATAAAGATGTACAAAAGTAACCCTTGGGACATATTTTCAAGTATGCACCTTTCAGCCACAGAATTATGGGGCCGACATTCACAATTATACAACTTATTTGTACTATAAGAATAACAGATGTAAAATATAGGCAATAGTGAGAAAACGCTATTTCCAGCTATATAAGTACTTTTTGTTTAGACCTATATACAGACTAATATATTTTTGTATGAATACTCAGTTATGTTTTACATTTCAGGTGGATTAAATTAATAAGTCTTCTTACCAGCTCTCTTTCTCCTGTTACTTTTTTGTGTGCGACTGGAACGTAAAATATCAGCTATCTTTGAATACAGGTATGTTAAATCTGGTCTGTTGTCAAACTCAGGCACAACAAATTTTCCTGGTGTTGTTGGCAAAGTGGCAGTGATTGCTTGAAGAGCTGTTTTAACAACTTCCTGCAGATTAAAAAAAAATCAGAAAAAATGTATTCAGAGCTTCATTGCCGATTGCTGTATTTAAAGACTAGGTAATATATCTTATTTAGAATTGAATGCCATAGCACCATATAGGGAGTTAATACACTATCTCATACATGCTGTTTTCCCCAATGCAATATAGCTGTGTCTAGGATTCCTTGGCACCCTCTCATTTCCTTTGGATCAAAATAAGCATGCGCATCATTTAACAAACCATACCATATGTTGGTTTATAACAAATGGCTGTACAGTTGTATTTATTATTCCAGTCAGATTGAATTATGTATCAGATCAGTGCTGGATCAGAATTTAATGCCAATCAGACCAATCACTGCCAACCAAGCATATTCAGTTGTGCACAAAGGGCAGAACATGGAAGTAAGTCGGATCATACTACTTCCTTTTTTTGGGATTTGTTTGTTTTCTGTTACAGTTCCAGAGAATCAACTCACTACTGTGTAAATATCCAGAAAGCTGTGATACTATCAATTCCTAGACATAACTGACAAACTTATTGGATGAATGTGTGGCAACAAAGTGAATCAATGGCAATGTATCAACAAGAAAAAAATTAGAAAAATCAGCAATGGCTTAGATATGGCAAATATTGAAAACTGAAGGCATAATAATAATAATAATAATAATAATAATAATAATAATAGTCTCAAGCTCTCTTTTATAAACAAGTGAAACCCTTAAGAGCTTTCAACTTTTTAACATAGTGTTGAATTTAAGCAGTGGATATGTTTGTGCCATGCTCAGTTCACTCAAAATTCATATGAGGTATAGGCTGAAATAGAAACAACAGAATGGTTTAAATGCCCTCACCTATATAATGACAGTGGAACTATGTACAGGATGGATATAACATTGCATAACTATAATCAGATTTTAAAAGTATGAGCTGAAATAAAACAACATTTAAAACAGAACAAATAATGCTGTCAGAAAATGTTCTTAAGAACATACCCACTAGTAAGTATGTTAGAGAATAAGCAGAGAGCAAATTCACATAGCTATTCATCTCATGTTGAAATTCAATAGCTCAATAACCTATGGATTACATTTCTGAGACATAGCTTCAAGGTTTAATCCTCTTGTTTGGTTACTGTCTATATAGAAACTATTCGTTCTCCATCTGTCTGACTAGGTTTTCTCCACTTTTGTAGCATATACCTGAAAAATACTTATTGATTGATTCATTCCTCCATTCATTCTCCAAACCTCTGAATAATCCAATGTAGAGCTGTGATGGAGCTGCAGCCTATCCTGGCACTTACTGTGCATACAGCCCTTTTATATGGGGTGGGAATGATCTCATGTAGTCTCAGTGTGATTGGCTGAATGATTGTTCCCCTTTGCTTTAAATGGACCTGTGATGTGTGAACTGGCACCACTGATACTGCAGGAATTCTGCCTTTATTTGTAAAGTATTTGTTACTGCACTTGAGTTCAAAAAGAAAAAAAATCCTCTCCGAAGCCAAGAAGGAACAAACAAAACAGTACATAAAGACAATTGTCTGAGATGGTCAAATCTGTCAAACTAACCTATGATGGAAAAAAAAAGCCTCCCAGGTGAAAGATAGCCAAAAGGCTATTTTTTAATTATGTTTTAACCTCAGGTAAAATGCTCAGCAATGTGCCGAGTTAATCATGAACAGCAACACTTATACCCAGCCTGAAATTATAGCAAACCTGCTGTCCAAGTTCAGTTCAAACTTCTACCCCCCCATCACCTCCAACCATACCCAAAGAAATACCCGCAACCATCCCCCTACCAGTTATTACAAGGGAGCAGATCCTTACTGTGCTTGCTAAAGCCAAAAATACAGCCTCCATGGGTCCTGACAATATTCCAGGTGGCCTCTTAAATAACCTAAAACAGAATCTATCATGGCCATGATAAATCTTCTTTAACCACAGCCTTTGGATAAGCTTTATCTCACAGGACTGCAACTGCAGCAGTCTTCCCTCTGCAGAAGGAAGGCCCATCCATACACAGACTCAGAGAACTAAGATCCATAAGCTTGACTGGTCTTTTCTGAGAATTATGATGGACATGATCAATAATGGCATAGGAACTCTCCATATACTGGAACAGATCCAATTTAATCTTGTCAAAGGGAGATCTTGCCTTCTCAAACTGATGGACTTCTTAAAGAAAGTCAGAAGGGTCATTCATGAGAGTAAAATGGTACACACCACTTAACTTGACCTGGCCAAAGCTTTTGACACAATCCCTTCCTCAGGGGTCATAGATAAACTTACTGAGGCATAAATCCCTACATCATCAGATGGATAGCAAACTGGCTAACTGACAAGACATGTTGTCCAGATAGGTGAGTCCATTTCTGATAAGAAACCTGTTACTAGCAGTAACAGGTTTCTTATTAGAAGTGAACTCGCCTATCGGACAACATGTCTTGTCAGTGAGACAGTTTGCTAAGAAACCTGTTACTAGCAGTATCCGACAGGACTCAGTGTTGGGATGCCTCCTGTTTGGCATATACATCTCTGGAGTGAAGGCCAATGTTGGGGGCCTCTGGTTCACCCAATTCACCTACGACTGTAAGCTGTTAGCTATCATTGAATCTCCAAATGATGTTGACATCCTACAATTAGGCCTAAAATTGACAGGTGACTGGTGCCAAAACCATGCTCTGAGACTAAATACTAAAAACTGTGTAATCAAACCCTTCTCTAAATCAGATATCCCTGCAAATAATAATATTGATAGAAAACCCCTAAAAGTAGACTTGGTGGTGAAGGACCTAGGAATACAGATAGATATTAACCTATACTTTGACCAACAGGTAGCAACAATAATAAGGAAATTCTTCTGTGTGACTCAACTTATAAATAAAGGCATGACATTAAAATCAATAATTGAGTACAATGCTGCCTTCTTCATGTACCTAACCAGGCACTTACATCAACTGGAGTGGGCCCAGATGTGTCTCACTAAAAAATACAAATCATTAGACAAATGTCTTATGCAGATCAATTAAAGTCCCTCTCCCTTTACTATGTCTCATATCATTTATTGAGTGGTGACTTATGCCTGACCTACAAGGCATTCTCTGAGCCCTGATGAAAATGTTACAAGGGTTATGTGTTCCATATACCTGAACATTATTTGTGACTCTAACATAACTAGATGGAGAGACAGATTTGTATCCCAAAGCCACCTCGTCTATGGAATAAACTTCCCCTTCTTGTAAAACAAAGCCCATCCTTCACTTTCTTCAAAAAGCATTTGGATATATGGATAGGGAACTGTAAATTCACTCCATTATGGACAGAGGCAGTCTGTGAAATAACTCAAGGATCCAACACCCAAAGACCCACTACCCTGATACTACTCCATTCCATATCTGGGGAATAAAGATGTAATACTGTCATACCCTGGGTATTATTGGATAGGCTTGTAAAGGGTCTTGTGCCATTAGCCTAGTAATCATCTATGAACCTATGAACTTTTTGAGCTTCCTGTATATAATTAGGTATTATAATTATACAGTATGGAAATTGTTTGCTTATTGTCCATCTGACTGTTTAGTCATAAATAAACTATAAACATCAAATTTATACTGTTGTCTTATTACACACAGTGAAATTGTCTACTCGTTAATTTTTTACTACTTGACTTAGACTGCACATCATTTGCTGCATCTCTGAAATTATCACTTTAGTATTGCTGACTGTACTACAGTGGGCATCATTGAAATTGTCACTGTTCTGCTGGGTGTACTTCAGTTTTCTGCATCACTGAAATCAGCACTGTCACTCTGCGTATTGTACTACAGTCATTGTCATCAATGAAATTAGCACGATTAGTCTTTGTGCTACTACAGAGTGCCTGCTCTTGGGGCTGATTTTCACCTTAAGTTGATACAGAAATAGTTTTCAGGATATTCACATGCAATGCTTCTCCATGTAATCATTTTTTAACCTGGTCATCTGCATCAGACAAATTTTAGCCAATAGCTACATACATAATTAGGATACTTGTTGCTGTTTAGACTATTACATTCCATCAGTGAATGTATGTTTTTGTCTTGATAGGACATACCACATAATGTACCTAGCCCAGAGTCGATGATACTTTATGATGAATATTACCTTTAACTGGTGGCTGACGGTTGTATCTTACCCTGTTTTTATTTTTTATTTATTTGTTTATTTATTTATTTATGAGTGCTTTCTGGATATCTGCTCTTGCCTGAAGATCTGCATTGACACACTGATTACTGTTTTTCTGTGCTGATCTGCTTTCATATATTGCACTTTTACAACAGTAGTACTACTGGTTATATGTGCAGATTTTTTACTTGTATACTCTTTCATGTGATGCATTACTATCTGTACAGGTCATACACAGCTGTAGCTAAATTTAATTTAATTCCTGTTATATATTTTATTATATATTTACAAACTGCTGCCTAAGTTTGTGACCAGTACCATACAACCACACACACACACACACACACACACACACACACACACACACACACACACACACACACACACACACACACACACACACACACACACACACACACACACACACACACACACACACACACACACACACACACACACACACACACAGTATAAGGTGAGGTCAATTGGTGAGGTGAGGTCAATTGGTGGGGGTCTCATATGTAAAACTACTTTCATGAACTGTTTTACAAAAGGAGAAGAAGAAGGAGGGGATTCCATAATCAAATAAGCATCGATGGCTACAAAATGTACCTTAATGGACAAAAATGATAAGCTATACTAAAGCAGCTGACACAAATATTTAAATTCCGCTGAGATATTAACCTCAATTTATTCTGTGTTTCCATTTAGGCACCACTTTGAAAATCTCATCAATTTATAAACTTAAGATTTTCTAGGAGCAGGTTTTCTGGTGTCCTTTAACATCTACTGTGCCTCTTCATTAATCAAGTGCCTAAACGAAACCAAGATTGAATCATTCAAGGTGTCAGTTGAAGTTTTTTTGACCTGGGGTGCTTTAGTTACCCTGAAACTGTGTGAGCAAATCCAGAGTGTGAGGAAGTCTGTAGTAATTGCCCTTGGCCAATATCATTAAAAGGGAGAACCAGCTGTCTTGTCCAATAGCTGGTGACCACAATTGTCACTTGTCTGGTCAGGATAAAACAGACGAACAGTCATGGGTTCTGTTCAAGTAGCTTTATTGTACACAAGCACATCAGGATTGAGGCTTTGTAACTTAAACTTAAATAAACTTATAAACAGACTGACTGCCACACTCATACATGCTCACACTCTGGCTGTTCTCTCAAAATGGCACTGCTGCCTGCACGTGCTCGGTATTCATACTGCATGTACATCACTTAGAAATGGTTCTTAAGCTACAACACACACATTGTTCTATAACAATGATCTTTTGCATTTCTTTCTGACCCTTAAGTACCATCTTGTGAATCTGTGGAAAGGGTGGCAATAAATACAAGAACATTCCCATCCAAAGGAATGAGAATACATCTATCCTCAAAACATGACTGCAAGGATGTCTGGAAGAGAATTTCACCAACTGTCTGTTTTGAAAGGTAGTGAACACATCTGTTTGAAGTATTCACCACATTTGGGCTAGATCCTGAAGCACTGCTGCCTTGAGTTGCCACTCATGCAGGTCTGCTCAGGATCTGCTTAGTCTGCCTGCTACAATGTTCTGCTCTGATAGAATGTATGACACCTGAGGAGGCAGAGAATAGTGTAAAGCCAGCTCACAGGCAATCATTGCCAACCAGCACTGAGGGTATGATCTTGTAAACCCTTGCTTGCTGAGGTAACAAATCACTATGGTATTGTTTGTAACCACTAGACGTAGTCCTGGAGTCCATAGGTGGTGAAGGACTTTCATTGCATGAATCATCACCACCACCTTGACAGTGATGTGTTTCCATGCATCCTTGAGCCCCCAAGTGGCTTGCGCTTGCATCTTCATTGGCATATCTCCCACTCAAAGTTGGACAGATCTGTCAAATCAAACTGCAATGCCACCAAAGGGGACAAACGAAGTCCTGGATTGATAATCTGCTGATCTCTCCACTTCTGTAATTCTTGTTTGATGAAGGGCAGCACCAGCAAATGAGACTCCAGGAAAAGAAGGTGCTAGGTACAACAACATCAAACATGCCACTGAATTGTTCCCATGTAAAGACAGGCCAGTAGTAGTATGAGAATCATAGATGCCATCAGCCCAAGACTTTTAAGGAATTATCTTGCCAATGCAACATTCCTCTTGGAAAATTCCAGAGACACCATCTGGTATGAGAGGATCTTATCTTATGGAAGAAAGCCCATTCTCCTGTTGGAGTCCATTACCCAAAAAGGACTATTCTTTGCAAGTGTGCCAGACTCACCTTCCTGAGCTTCAACCCTAACTGGGAGAGTAAGGCTTAGACCTTCTTTAGTGAATCCAAACAACAGGAGACATTCTCTGCACAGGTCAGCAAGTTGTCCAAGTAAGGGAAAATGTGGATGCCCACAGTCTTGTAGTAGACCAGTAGTGGGGCAAGGCAGTTGATAAACACTTTAGATGCAGTGCATACCCAAATGGCAACACAGAAAACTGATAGTGTGAACCAGACACAATAAATCTCGGAAATCTCCTAAAGTGATAATCAGTTGGGATATGATGATGGTCCAGCAAGAAAAGAGGTACTGTCTGCAAGGGGAGAATTTTGATCATGAGGAACTTGACAAACATATTCATAAAGGAGACATCTAACACCAGTCTCCATGACAGCTCTTTTTGGGGACCAGGAAAATTCTAAAGTAGAAAATTCTCATTCTTTCAGAAGGAGGGTCTGGTTTGATGACACCTGAGTGCAGCACTTACTGGAGAATAGAAGGAAATAACAATGCCTGGTCCTGTGAATGAGTGAAACCCCCATTTAAATGAAGGTGGATGTTCTTTCCATTGTGATATATATATATATATATATATATATATATATATATATATACATATATATATATATATATATATATATATATATACACCCTGCTAACAATGTTGGGCACCCATTTGTTGGAAACTAGTGATGGCCTGGCCACCTACTTGATAGATAACTTTAGAGACATGGCACCTCCAGTGGGACTTGAGAAAGATGGGTGCTACACCACAGCATAGTCATAAATTAAATGGAGGGTTATCCTTTTTGGGTAAGGAACTCATCCTGTAAGACTTCTCATGAGGTTCTCACCCTGCAGTTTCCTTTTATTGCCTTGGCTTTTGTTTAGCTGGGACTTCTGTTTGGAAGGCCACCCAGAATTATTGTAGTTAAAGGAAGGGAATTTGGGAATATGAAACATTTTTAACACCTCTTGTACGAGTTTACCTCTGTCATCCCAGTGAATAAAGATCTGATTAAATTCTATACAAAATATACAATCAAACTCAAGTGGACCATTTAAAATCTCATTTTGTAAATCAACAGCAAATGTCTGGCTGTGCACACATCTTGATTAACACTGATGATGTTGCATTTCTAGCAATAGTACCATCCCTCTCCAAGGCACCCTTTAAAGCATGCTTTGATACCTGAGAAACATTTATAACAATATCTTTGACATAGACCTTTTGCTAAAAAGTAATAATGTAGCAAACCTATCTAAGCTATACATACATCTAATCCCAAACTTCTACATAAAACACTGGTAGTTAAAATTTTTAAAAGCCACTGTGTTGGCCTGAGCCAACTTCTTTTGGTGGGATTCTAACCTTTTTCCTAGTTTATGTGAAGGAAGAGGACTTAAAAAAAAAGACAGAGTTCCTTTACTAGAGGAAGTCACTGTGGACACCAAAGCAAGGTGCACAGACAAGGGTGTTTGTAGGCCAGGTATAGCAGAGCATACTCTGAATTTCTTAAACATTTTTTAGGCAGAGCTGTGATGAGTAGAGGAGAATTACAAGCTTTCTTAACTACATCTTATAACAGTGGAATCAATGGAGGATAGATCTGCACATTTGGATCCTCATCATCCAGAAGATCATAGACCCTGTTGATCTTAAGGGTAGCAGATGATTGCTGTCAAGTGAATAAATTCCTAAGCCAACATCTGAGTTAGAGAAAACATCTTTTTGGGTTCTTGAACCTATTTGTCATTAGAGGAAATCAACTAACCTGAGTTTGACAGGTCCAAAACCTCAGACAAAAATCACGATTCTTAAATGACTGAACGAAGGTGGAAGCACCCCTTAATCAACTGCCTCAGTAATGAATCTTGCCATAGTCTATATCTCAGGTTGGAAACCATCAGAGACTACTGACTTACTACATTGTACATTATCTGTCTGTTCATAGCATGCACTACATTAGTGGGAAAATCACAGAGGAGGATGTATCAACACTATTAATGGATTCAGCACCCTTGATTTTCCCTGCACCTATATGGCTTGATTCTTCTGTACCTGAAGCAAGCAGTGGTATACCTCCATCAAATATATCTGACCCTTATGTCATGCACAGTTGCAGTACTTACCCCACACCAGGGACCTGGAGGTAACAGAAGGTGTGTGGGCCCAAGGTCCAGAAGTTTTAAGAAAAATTCCTGTCATAAATGTTTAACAAACAAACAAATAAAATGGTGCCACAATCGTGATATAATAGAAAAAATAATTTAATATCCTGCAAATTTTGCTTATCTAAAATAATCATACTCACCCCACAAAAAAAATGCCAAAAAACAGCAAATTTTCCTGTCAAAACTTTCAAAAGAAATATTTAATCACTGAAAAATTACTCACGGTTCTGGCAGCACAAGGCAATGTGAGGAACAGCATTAAAATGACTTTAGTACAGAAACTCAGTTAAACATTCACCAATGTCCATAAAATGCATTAAAAGGGCTAAGAAACACAAGAAACTTAGTAACAACTTAGAATAAACAGTATAACTCTGATACTGAAAAAGAGGAATAAAACTTATAGTACATAAAATTTTCCAATTTAAAAAGAAAAACAAGCAAATCAACAAAATATGCATTTCAAACACAGACAAAAAAAAGCAGAGGTAGGAATAAAACCTCAAAATGGTTTCTTATCTGATCCCAGTAGCTTAAGTAAACCAGAGGAAAATAGTAGTCTTCCAAGAGATCCTTATCTTACCGTGGCACTAGAAAACTGAAGTGTCCTGTCTGTGGGTTTGAAGGGCAGTCCTGGTCCTGCTGGGTGATTGGTCCTTTACACCCACAGACAGGCAGTGGGAGGAGCTCTGAGCTTTAACAGACTGCCAGAGAGAGGGTTGCAGGATACTACTATCCATATGTCAGTAAGGCAATGTGTTTATTGAACATCTACAGATTTCTCAGATTATTATTCCTCTCACATATAGTAAAGGAGAGGATAGAGTAAAAATAATTTAGGGGCTTTATCATTGTTCACAGCTTAAGAGATCTGCCAAAGCATGTTTTCATATCAGGATGACCTTGGGAAATCTACTTAAGTCAGATCTGTGGCTGAGTCCTTCTTGCTATCAATGTTCCATCTTGACCTTAGTAAGACCATTGAGTCTACTTTCTACTGGATGTTTTACAAAACTAAATTTTGTGATTGGAGTAAAGATTGTTGAGTAGGAAATAACTCAAGAGCAAAGCATATCAGGTGGAAGTAAAGATGGTGGTATCATTTTGGGGTTAGCAGATGAGGACAGTGACATGATGGTCAGTTCTAAGCCTACTGCTATGGCTAGTATAATGTGAGGTCTGGAATATGCAATAATCTTTTTTTTTTTCCTGATTAAAGCAAGATTGCTGTGAAGGTTGTATATAGTGAAATTAACATAAAGGGATACTTAAAAACAGAAATGAAGGCAGACTTTAAATTACTTCATTTTGCTTTAGAGGAAATAGCAAACGAATGAAAGAAGTCTTGGGGAGTAGAATTAGGAAGAATGTAAAAATCCTGAGAACTATAATGATTTGACAATAAATAACATAGACAGGTCATGAAAAAGGAATGCAGCAAAAGGAATGAGAGTACAATGGCTTCGATGGATGGATTCAAGAGCCACAGGTATAGGCATACGTGGTTCTGCTATGAAACAAAGGAGAGGTAACATGTGAAACATATGTTTTCATTTCTCATAATAACCCAAGAAAGAAATCAGCCTAGATGACAACATAAACATACAGGAGATGGGGTTCATAATATCATGAAACTGTTGGAGTGCTGGATTGTGTGGAAAGATTTAAGGCAATGGATTTATATTGTCTGGACAACTGCGAGACCAGAGTAATAAAATATGATGTATACTTGAATTATAGTAACACAACAGGCTGAGTTGAAGTTTAGGAGGAAGGCCCATTAGGATGATGGCATGGAAAAAGGGGTTGCTAAACTTCAGTATTAGAGTGAGAGAAAGGCAGCCTTTCTTATCAAAAGGAAGTTATGGCTGTGGTATGTACTGCTATATGGATGATAGCACAAAGTACAACAAATAGCATGCGACAAATGGGAGCTAAATAAATTAAAAGCTGCATAGTCATTACTTGCATGTTTAGGCTGACTATATATATTAATAATCAACATCCTTGTGTCATTTGCTATACTTTTTGGTTTTCAAAGAAGACCATTATGGGCTCTTGTTAAGAATAACTAGGGAACAGTTTACAACACAGGTATTTCCATTGTAATTCCACATGCAGTGTTCTATAATAAGATCCCCAATTGTTAAATTATGGTTTAATATTTTATCTACTCACTGTGTTTGGAAGAGTTTTGAAATCATCTTGTGTCATAACTGCCAGCAGTGATCCCAGCTGATTCAATGTGTCCACAGTCCATGTTGAAGTAGAGCTGCCAAAGAAAATCAGCATAGCTAAAGTCAAGAGTGCAGGAATATGCCAGGGTAAATGATCAGTTAATTTCATGTTTTCCCCCTCTCATCAATGCTGATAAACAATTCAGATTTACTTAAGAATAGCAGTACATTGCAAGTATATAACAAACAACACAGCATACCATTACTGATTAAATGCAGCATTAAAGTCATACAAGTTGGTACAACTTTAGCATAAAGCCATTGATAAACACCATTGTGGCTACTATAATGTTTACATGTCATGCACTGTAATGCTGCCTCCGACAGTCTCCCTACATTGTTGTCATTTCACATTGGATGGAGAAAATATAGCACTCATGCTTTAGTATGTGATTAATCCGAAAAATATAAGATTCAATAGAAAAGCATTTGTGTCAGTGTAAAGCTAATGTACTTTAATGTAGTGTGCCATGAAGATTAGTAGAGGAGTCTAAAGTCAGAGTCAAAGTAGATAAATGTACATTTCTAAGATCAATATGAGTTAAAATAGCTATGGTATAGTTATTTGTAAAACGTATATCCCCTATAGCTGGTAAAACTTAAAAAAAAGAAAATGAGACAGAGTTAAAGAGAAACACACCACATAAATAAATAATAATAAAAAAATGAAAAGATTGCAAACCTGTTTAATAAATACTGAAGAGAATATGCAGAATGACATTTAAGTAGGATGTGAAGGTGCTCACACCCAAAAATGATAAAAAGTGATTAAATGACACAAAAAGTACATGTAAAAGAAGAAGACATTTAACCTAAAAAAACACCCTCTAAATCAGAGTTCATGTAATTATAATAACCTGCAGAAAATTCACCAGTTTTGTAACTGCACCTTCGACCTGCTTTCAGCCTAGGAACCAATGTAATCTGTACCTCTGTGAGATTTAAAAAGATAACTGCAAAAAACAAAACCTCAAAATGCTTTATATATCAAAAATATTGTTAGGGACAACTGATAAATGAATGCTGTGGGTAAAATCTCAACCACAGAAAAATATGATCAGGTCTTCAATCATTAACAGCTTCTTATGTGTTTGAAATGTGGAATCCAAAAAATTCACCTCAGTACTAAAGCCCAACAGGTGAATTTCTTAGCATCCATGTCAAGAACACATAATGGGGGTTAGGTTTGGGATGGCCTGATCTCTGTTCTTTGTAGTTCATGGAGGTTTATCAGCTTCATGTTTACTGGTTACTGAAAACAAAAGTGCAGAAGCTCATTTTTTATCAGCTTTCAAAGTCCATAAAAATTGATAAAACACAGCACTGCCAAATTAACAGCATACAGAATTGAAATGTTCATCTGAAGAGCTAATGGCTTTAAATGTTAAAACACTTCATTTTAAGTTTGTTAAAGTGAAGTGTCTAATAGCTTTAGAAGATGTTTCCCTTCTGTCACTATTCTTTGTTGGCCATCACTGTCAAATACTGACCAATAGCAAGAGACCCAAGCTTAACAGCCATTGACATCAGAAAGGTGGTTAAAAAGCCTATATCTCAGCAGAATATTGGTGCTCCATGTACTACACAAACCTCACGGCTTCCCATTTATTCATTAGAGCAGAAATAGCTCAAATATTTCATAATCTTTTAGCTATTTTCATCTGTCTGCATGACATCTTTTAAAAACAGATTAAACTGTCACTTTACCATAGACATAACAATATTGGTATTGATCTTTGCTTTAAAATGCTAATAGAAATCTTTAGTTACCTTTAATTAAGAATTCAAAACTGAATAATTCATGTTTTTCTTGATCATTTTGTCCCTCCATATTAGCTTATTTCATAGATATTGTGGATAACATGAAATAAAGTTGCTCAGCTTTCACCCTTTCTCTTGAGATTGTAATGCATATTACCAAAGTCTGTTCAAAAAGAAAGTACTATTTGCGCCCCTCAAGAAAATGAAAATCTGTCTTAACACCATATTAGTGAACTCGGCACTGACTTAATAAAGAGGAAGTTCCAAAAAACTGAGACAGAGAATGAGAGAAAGGCTTGTTGTAGAATACAAATGATACTGTTACCAAGACTGTTGTGATAGTGCTACCAAGATAGTTGTGAATGGTAAGGGAAGTGACTTGGGTTTTGGTCTTGTGCCTTACCAGTCTCAGAGGTGTATTGTATTACACAACTGCTAACAATCACTCACATGTTATTGATAATTTATACAACAAAAAATATTCAAATTGTAGTCTAATCTCAAAAATAATGTTAAACATTATTTTAGAGATTGGGCCAGATTCATGAATGCCTATATTAAGTATACATGACCTTTATTCAAAAACATCCCTACCACATTTTTGTGTTGTCTATTCACACAGAATGATTAGACTAAGGGTAGACATAATCTACACACTGTGGTAACATTTACAAATCCCCTTCAATATTTAAGGTTGCAAGAAAATCAGTAAGAAAACTAAAATTAGGAGGAAGAAGGTGGGAGCTATGCTTGTGTTGTCTATTCACTCAGAATGCTGTACATTTAGTGTAGACAATAATGAATGTGACCCACTCACATTACCTTTTTTATGTTCTCAGTTCAAGCAGATGTTAAGATTGAAGGCCAGGAGTATAACCCATACATGCAAAAATGAAAATATCTGGAATAAAGTTGACTTTCCCATCCTATAAAATGTTGATAAACAATAAATGCAAGAGACATAGATGTTGATGTTTTGTCCCACTTTAATTTCTCCAAGTATTTTGGGTTTCTAATACCATGATGGGAATGGACTCCATTTCTAAGTCAAAGTGTGATTAACATTCATGAAATTAATATTGTTTCAGTCATTGATGTTAGCCCAAATTACTCTTCAAAGCACAAGCAATGTGCCCAGAATTTACACCTTCTACAACTCATATGGAGTTACATGTATATGTAATATATCTAAATATGACTAAATTCTGTTTTATGAGACCCACTGCCCCTCCTACTACTAGAACTGTATGTGTATCTTTCTTCCACATTACCCTTGTTTCTGTCTGCCAGTCCTGGTATTTTATGACTTTGTGTCTCTCTGTACATAAGATACTGTAGTCACTAGATGTAGCGATTTCAATAATGAATGCTACTTTTGTCTTCTTTTCAAGCACTACTATATATGGTTTTCTCGCATCTATTTTTTGAGCTGTTGGTAATGCGTGATCCCATGTGATATAAACTTCATCATTTTCTGTAATGCTTTGTGGCTCATGTTGTCAATGTTTATCAGCTACTTCAATATATAATGTTTACACAATCCCCAATGCAACAGTCTTGACACATTGTTATGTCTTTCAATATACAGGCCTTCTATCATTAGTGGATCACACTGAGCAACAAGATGCATGACTGTTTCTAATTCTGTTTTACAAAACCTGCATTTGTCTGTTTCTCTGACATGTTCAATGGACTTTGTAAACCAACATGTACATAGTCCACTATCGTGGTCACCCAATGTTAACCTTTTTTTCTTTTGGATTAAATTCCCCTCACTTTAACCATTCCTGCATTAGATCCTGATTGACATGAGGTTTTCCTAGGTGTTTTCTGTACTTGCAACTATATTTATACATTTTCCACATTTCTTGCCTTCTTATCTGATCCTTCACCGTATATACCTTCTTTTGTTTTTTGCCACATTCAGTTGCTGCATGATTTTTATTTAGTTCTGGTTTGATTTCCATTCCTCCTTGACACCAGTATGCTTCGGCTAAACTAAGCAGGGAAGTCGTCTTAGGTTCTCACCATGTTGTAAAACATTCGCTATGTTTGTATCTTGTGAGATCACCAGATATGTATGCAGTTCTACAGCTGCAGATCTATACATATAGTAATTTTAAGGAGGCCAGTATCTCCTTCAGAACAGGGAATATATAATCTTGGTATACACTGACTTTTGTAAATCATTTGAAAAGCATGAATCATTTTTCTTCTTTCCTGTCCAACTGATCTAATAGCTTTTGAGGCCAGTCAGTCCCTCTAAAACTGTAAGTTAGAACAGGAAGAGCAAATTAATTCATAACTTAGAGTTTGTTGCTAGATGTCAGGGCTGTTTTCAATATTAATTTTAGTCTTATAAAATATTCCTAAGTTTTATTCACATTTGTTCTTGTTTTATTGTTAATCCTTCATCACTTCCCAAATAGTTATACACTCCCTCTTGCTCAGTTTCCTTTATATCACATTCTTGTCCCAAACTGATATTCTCTTGGTGCTGCAGATTTCCTGCTTTAAAGGTTGCTTTTGTACATTTATCAAGACAAAATGACATTCTTATATCATTCGAGAAAGTTTTGACTGCTTGCAGTTGTGCTTTCAGTTCCTCATCTGATGAACTATACCATTTTAAATCATCCACAAAAAGATGAGAAGTCTTTATACTTTGTTGTTTTCTGGGAGCCAGACTGCAGTCATGACCTAGTCTGTTAATTAGGTTCATAGGTTCATAGGTTCATAGTAGGCTATCTGCCCTAGGGCATTTACAAGCCTAGCCAGAGTGTGTTTGGCTTTCGCCACCCATTTTAAAATGAATTTTGCTATGCCCTTTTTCGAGGTTAGTATACTGTGCATCTGTCTAACAGTGACACAGAAGTGATACCCAGAGTAAATCTACGATCTCCCATCCACTCATCAAGATTCCTCTTGAAGAGAGTCAGTGAGGGACTCTGCCTAACCTGAACTGGGATTTTATTCCAGAGTGAAGGGAGCCTCTGGGTTATGAATCTATCCCTCCAGCATGTCCTATTTATTTCAGTGCTGAGGTTCAAGTCTCTTGAGCGCGTAGCTCGATGGGATTTGGATTTTCTGAGGTGCAGCATGTCCATTAATTCAGGGTTGGACATGGCTTTAAACGTCAGGCATAGATCGCCTCTGAGCAGGTGGTATGCCACTGAGTAGAGCTGGAGTTTCTTTAACCGGGCAGCATATGGCATCAGTTTGAGCCCTTTGATCCTCTTGGTGAGGTACTTTTGGGGTCTTTCCAGTTGCTGCAGGTGTCTGGTAAGGTACATCCCAAAAGAGGCATTGTACTCAATTATGGGCCTGATGACAGATGAGTAAAGAGGCACAATGACCTCCCCTGATCTAGATGTGAATCCCTTCATGATTAGGTGGGCTATATAAAATGATTTTCTAACCACTTTGGCCACATGGTTGTCGAATGAGAGATTGCTATCAACTTGGGTCCCCAGGTCCCTAATTACTTCTTCCGTACTTAATGGATTACCATCTATGTGGTAATTTGTGGGCACTTTGTTTTTGCCGAAGGGGATGACTATACACTTTTTGGCGTTTAGCTTGAGGCCATGGCTCTGGCACCAGTTGTCTGTTTCTATGAGACCCTTTTGTAGGATGCTTGTGTCAGCTGGAGAGTCGATTATGGCACCCAGTTCGCAGTCATCTGCGAACTTGGTCAGCCACAGTCCTTCCGTGTTGGCCTGTACCTCTGAGAAATATATACCGAACAAGAGAGGTCCCAGGACTGAGCCTTGTGGGATGCCACTTGTAACTGGTTTGGAGTCTGACATGGCTCCAGCAATTCTAACCATGTGGATTCTGTCCATGAGCCAGTTTTCAACCCATCTAGTGACATAGGGGTTTATGTTTAAGCTGGTGAGCTTATCTATAATGCCCGAGTGGGGTATTGTATCGAAGGCTTTGGTGAGGTCCAGGTAGGCTGTGTGGACCACCTTCCCCTTGTCAATGGCCTTGGTGACTGTTACAAAGAAATCAACCAGGTTTAAGAGGCAGGATCTGCCCTTAACAAAGTCGAACTGGGTAGGATCCAGTGTCTGTAGGTCCCCAATATCTTTATTTATGAGGTTCATGATGATCCTTTCCATAGCTTTGCAGACCAAGCTAGTCAGGCTTATGGGGCGATAGTTTCCAGGATCTGTTGAGGCACCACCTTTGTGGAGAGGGACCACTGTTGCTGTGCACCACTCTATGGGTACATATCCTGTAGTAAGGCTGAGATTGAACAGTAGTTTTATGTTTGAGTTTAGTTCTTCTTGGAGTTCATGTAGGACACAGCCCGGGACACCGTCTGGTCCCATTGATGCTGTGTTTTTTGCTTTGGGGAGGGCGGCTCTTACCTGAGCATCTGAGATGTCAGGGTGGCAGCACTCTGCTGGGATAGATATTTGCCCTTTTGGTGGGGAAGGGGGGCAAAGTTTGCACTGAACCTGTCAGCTAGGATGTTGGCAATGTCTGTGGGTTCGGTGTATTTTTTGTCATTTTGGACTAATTCTGAGCATATCTGGGAATTAACACCCATGTTTCTAACATAACTAAAGAAAGCCTTGTGATTATCCTTAGTGTCCTGTGCAATTTTTCTTTCGAAGCTGGCCTTAGACGATTTTATGAGTGCCCGTAGCTTTTTGCTAATACTGATCAGAGATGCCTTCCCTTTTTGGGATTTTGCTCTATCATGTAGTAGCTTCCTCCTTCTATTGTATAGTTTGTTTATGGCTGGGGTCCACCAGACAGGACGCCTGCCTTTGGAAGATTGGGTCTTGGTTTTGGTTGGGATTGCATGATCCATGCATTCCTGAAGGAGTTCATAGAATGCATTTATAAAGGATTCTGTGGTCTGGGCCGTATTTTCCACAGGCCCGGGGGCTTTGAAGGATTCCACCTCAGTTTTGAGGAGTATGAAATTTGCTTTAGAGAAGTTTTTCACTGTGGTTTTCTGGGCAGGGGCTGAAGTCGGGATGTGAATATCTAGTGAGATTAGTTTATGGTCTGATCTTACCAGTGAGGGATACACTTCTGGTCTAGGGCATAGAGTCCTCATGTTGGTGGTGATCAGGTCTAGTGTGTTTTCCCCTCTTGTGGGAGTGGTAACAAGCTGTTCCATAGCATTTGAGTTTATAAATTCTAGGAACCTTTGGGCTAGGTTGTTGGAGCTAGAGTAATGCTCCCAGTCTATGTTTGGGTAGTTGAAGTCGCCCAATATAATGGTGTTTGGAGAGACCTTCATATTTTCCAGTGTTCTCAGGAAGGCCGAGTGGGGTTCCTGGGTTTGGGAGGGTGGTCTGTAGCTGGCTATAAACTGGAAGGCAGTTTTACCCACTGTTAGTTGCATATGGATAGTCTCTGATGCTTCGTGCTCTGCCACCAACCTGGAGGTGTGGGTATCTTTGACGAATATTGATACTCCCCCTCCTTTTGTGGTTCGGTCCAAGTTTTGGGGCCGGAAAACATGGTATGAGGTATAACCTGGTAGTGCTGGGGTGCTCTCGGGAGCCTTGAACCAGGTTTCTATTACTGCACAGATATCAGTGTTCTCCATGCTAAGGAGAGTTTCGAGTGTGTGCATCTTGAGGTTTAGACTTCTGGCATTGAGTAGCATTACTCTTAGTTTCCTATCCCTTGTGATACTTATGGAGGTGGGTTTGTCTTTTGAGCCTTGCCTAAAAAAGGCACTATAGGGGTGGCAAGAGCCTTTGCCAATATCCAAAAGCCCAGGGGTGACAGGTGCAAGCCGTCCCTAACAAAGCATTGTGGCTTGTCGAGCATGTCATCCCAGGCTGACAGGCATTGGATCCCCTTTGAATGACACCAATACTTAAGCCAATTGTTGAAATTGATCATCTAGTCTTCATATTGTGACATCATTCTTGGTGAGGGTAAGATGCTACTCAAGGTCAGGGTCATACCAGCCTGGGCTACATGCTCAGAAAGCTCCTCTATGTCTCTTTTCATGTAGTCCAGGGAGGCACGTCTCAGGTCATTCACACCAGCATGGACAATGACTGAGTCATATTTGTACTTGCCTTGGTGTGACCTGAGTGCTTGTGTTATGTGGCGGATCCTAGCGCCCGACAGGCAGCTCACCGTGACCTTCTCCTTGTTCAGCCTGGTGAGCGGGACGTCAGTGTGCCTGACGATAGAATCACCTATTACAAGTGTATCAGATGTGTTGTTTAGCCTTAAGGGCTGTGACTGTTCGGCACACTGGCTTTGTGAGCTATGTGTTGCATGTGTTTTGTTTTGGGGTAGCAGTTGCTTGGGTGTCTGCTTTGGAGGTCTCTGTTGCTTAGGCAGATTTTTATTTAGAGCCTCCGAGTATGTTTTTGTGTGTTTATTTGTTTGGTTTGCTGTCGTGGTAGGTCTATGTGAGACTGGAATTGTAGTGAGTGTGGTTTCCTTCTCCTCCTGACTGGTTACGCCTGTACTGAGTTGAGAGAGCTTAGCCTCTAGTTTGGCTATATGGTTGCATCTCTCACATGTGTTGGAATTTGTTGGGAGGAGGAGAGGGTTGTCTGTGTACATGAGGCAGTTGTAACATTGCCTCAAAATTTCCAGATTCACCAGCTGGACCAGAGAGGAGACTGACAACTGACCTTTGGAGATGCTAGAATAGTATTGGGAATTCCTTTATAATTGAAAAAAGGGCCAATGGGGAACAAGGTACTCAAGAGGAGTTTGTGAGGGTATAGTGCTTTTAATTTTTTAGTGCTTACTTATATAATTGTTTTAGTGAGCAAGTGCCAGGCTTTAGAGTAGGAATAGGGTGTTTATTATGAGAACTAGATCAGTTCTAAGGGAAAAAGTGAAGAGCAGACTTTGTGGAGCCAAGAATGGTTTAAACCCAATTAAGCGGCGTTGCCCGATGCTGCGCTATGCGCAAAATCGCGCAAAGCCGCACTAAACTGGGTTTTATACAGGGGGGACTTGAAAGAGCTAGAAATTGGCCCAAAATGGCCAAAAGACTACCAGATTCTTGTGCTGGGAACACTCCTCCAGGGATAGATAGGCTGCTCTAAGCTCCCCACTGCCACTGGTGAACAAAGAAGCCTCCCTTTATCCAAGAAAGGAAATGGGCAACACAGGAACTTTCCAAAAGTCCAGAATACAGCAAAGCCTGTATTTGGACTACTCTAGGTCAGGAAAGACGGGAAACAAGGATAATTTTTTTTTTTTTTTTTTTGCTTTTTTTGCAACAAACAGCAGGAAAATGCAATAAATATGTAACACAGGCTAGTGCACTTGATTGTGTAGCCTCAACAGGTAAATGCAACAAACAGGGCAAACTTTAAAAGTGCAGCTGCAAAAACAACTTTAAACAGTTTAAAACAGTTCAAGAAGCAGAAATACTTGAAGTTTAGCTAGATCGGACAGTTGCCCAGGTAGTAGCAGCAAAAAAAAAACACTTTTATCAGGTTAGCAGTTGCTCTTTTAGCCTCTCTGCTGCTAGTATCACTCTGCAGGACCACGAGGAGCTTGGCTGAGTAGTAACAAGTGCAAAAACCGCGCCAAAGTGGGTTTTATACAGGGGGACTTGAAAGAGCTAGAAATTGGCCCAAAACGGCCAATAGACTACCAGATTCTTGTGCTAGTAAACTTAATGGGTTATCCCCCTTTGAATTGTTATCCCTGGGATAAAAATGTGTCCTTTATCATGCCTTAACTTCATAGTGGTTTGCCACTGTTTCATGGTCACTGTAATGTAATTGATTAATGTAGGGTGTATCTTATACATTTGTAAGCACTATTTTATCCACGTCAAATGATTTTTTGCATTCTACCCATGCCATACTTAGATTTTTCCCATTTTTGCAATTCTGCATTATGACTTTATTTCACAACAAATGAGCCTTTGTTCCATATAATTTTCTTTTGTTACCCTTTAGTTCTGTTGCCATGACTGAGTTCTAAATGACTATAAACTCTGTCGGCATTAATCCAGTATATAATTTATACATCGTTGGAAGGCAAGTTAATAGTCTATAGTTTTTAGGATATCATGCAGGTTCACTCTTAAGGAAGAGTATCATTTTTCCTGATGTTAACCAGGTTGGAGTCTGTTTGGGGTGCACATATAAATAGCTCGGGTCTATATTAATTCACCAAAACTGCATTTCAGCAAACACCTAATCATCAACCCCTAGCAGAGAGAATTGCTTCCGGATTCACTGAATTTACTGAGGGCAATGAAATACTTGCCCCACAGCACAACATATGAACAACTCACTAAATTGAACTTGACCAAGTGGGGGGCTTCACCCCTTACACCCCTGATGTTGGGGGATGTGCCCTAACCCCCCCAACTATATATATATATATATACCAACTTTGAGATCGCACTACACTGAAAATAAGGGCAAAGTTATGCAGTTGGCCAGCTACTTCTTTGCCCTTGGTAAGTTTAGCGAATCATAGTGTGATGAAGTGTTCAAGCTATCATCTTTATAGCTTTTTTTTGGCCTATCAGTTTTTGTGTATTTTGGGGACTACTACTTCCTTCTGTAAGAGGGTGTCATCCTCACCCTGGGCCTGGACTAACACCATTGTAGGAATGTTTCCTTGTAAATATTCTTCACTGTCCTTTTTTGCAGTAGTAGCATCAATGTGCTTACATGGATTTGGTTCTTTTTTATCCTGTGGTACAGCAGATAGTGTTGACACCTCACAGCAAGTGGGTCCCTGGCTCGATTCTTGGCTGGGGTGCCTTTTTTTGTGAAGTTTATATGTCCTCCCTGTGTTCATGTGGGTTTCCTCCAGGTGCTCCAGTTTCCATTCACATTCCAAAGACATGCAGTAGCTAGACTGGACACTCTAAATTTGGCCATAGGTGCGAGTGTGCATGTGAGTGTTGTGGTGTGGAAGAATTACTGTGGCAGGGCTAGCCACCCAGTGGTGCAGACTTTGGTTCTAGATGATTGTGACTGTTGAAGTGGTACCCCAACCCCATGTGCAAAATGGAAAAAAGGGGTTGTGGATGGATGGATGGATGGATGGATGGATGGATGGATGGATTTGTGCACCCAGTTGTCTTTTTTAATTTTTAACCTATTTCTGTCCATGATATATGCTATATAAAATACAGTGTGTATATATATATATATATATATATATATATATATATATATATATATATATATATATATATATATCAGTGTTCTTGGTGAGATATTGCAAAACCAGGGTCCACCTCATGAAGGTACTCACCAAGACATGATAAATTCAGTTCCAGCGATAATACTCTCATTTGCTTTTTGATTTTATCATCTCTCCATTCAGAGATGGTCCAGAGAGATATGACATGTCATTTTTGTCTCCTTGTCTGCACTATTTGTTGCTATAGATTATCTGAATAAAAATTAAGGAGGCATGCAGGTTTCGTATGATTATTTTCACTTTGTGATTTTGAAATTGATATGGAAGTGATAAGACTTTGTGTCGTACTGTTTCATGTTAGAAGCAAGAAAAAAGGTACTTCTGTTTTCAGATACTTATAAAATATCACAATAAATTATTACTGGAATATGAGAGCATAATTTAATTTATTTAGATTAATTTATTTTAATTTTTAAAGTTTATTTTTATTTTACCACTGCATATTCGTTGTTTTATGGTGGGTAATGGTAACAGAATATCAATGAAATTCTCTATGCATTCTTAAGTACATAAAGGCAGTTGACTGATTTTTTTTTTTTTTTTCTTTGTTTTGCTTTGTTTACTTATTAGCAATAGGAGTAAGTGACTATAATTGTGTAAATACAATTAAGTTAGGAAATCTTTATGTGTTCTCATTGCCTCTCTATGCAACACTAATCGGTTGAGGGGAACTCATTGCAAATAAAAAAATAAAGTCATTATAACCATGTTTAAAAATTACTCCACAGAATTAATTAATGTTCATATAAGAGAGAAGCAAATGCCTTTCCTGGCCTTATCAAACCATTTGCAGGACAATAAAGTATACTAAGTATTAGGGACCGTCATATAGTAATATTTAACGCTTTAAACAATGACATTTCAATATTTCTGCTACTAAATTCATATTTCTTGTCTTCTTGAAATATGAAGATAGTTTTTACAGAAGTAAAAATGCTGCTGGACTTCGATTATAAAGGCAGGAGAGAGAGAAGTAAAATACAGACCTCAAGAGGTACAGTACCAAGAAAATCAACAGAAAGCTAGTACTTTGGGGGCTTTTACAATAACTTGTTATTATGAACCTGCATATGGCATCTAGGAGGGTTAACAAGAAAAAACCCTATGGGACAAGGGATAAGAAAGCTGTAGAAACTGCTTCTGAAAGTGAACTACTTAAAGACAATGTGGAAAGAACGTGGGAAGAAGCAGGCATGAAATCTGCAGAAATGAAGAGTGTACCTTCTTCACTAGAATCTAAAATTAATAAATGCACTTTCTTCACTGGAATTGAATCTAAAATTAATAAATGTGCCTTCTTCACTGGAATTTAAAATCAACCAATGTATCTACTTCACTGGAACTCAAAATCAGTTAATGCATATTCTTCACTGGAAACTAAAATCAATCACTGTACCTTCTTCACTGGAAAATGAAATCAATCAATGTACGTTCTTCACTTGAATCTAAGATCAATAAATGCACTGTCTTCACTGGAAAGTAAAATCAATCAATGCACCTTCTTCATGGAGATCAAAAATCAGTCAGTATAATCTTTAATGGAAACTAAAATCAATCACTGCACCTTAGTCACTGAAAACTAAAATCAATCAATTCCATACATAAATGTTCAGACAAAAGTTAAACCTTACTGGACTACATTGTATCAAACAACAAAAAGATGCAATAAGTTGAAAATACCCTAACTAGGCATTTAGAAGTTCTCACTTCCATGCAAACATCCAAGAGAGAAAAGAAGGGGAAAAAAGTGGAGCTGAAAAATGAAGAACTTAACCAGAAGGTAGTCAAGCTAGAAGATATATAGAAAGAAAAATCTAAGATTTGTAGCAGTACAAGAGATTGCAGAAAGCAAATGTTGTATAACTTTGATGAAAAACTGTATAAATAGATGGACTGATATCTCCTTCCAGGAAATTCAAATTGAGAAAGTGTATAGAGTAAATCAACTGCGGGCATAATTTAGAAAGCAATTAGTCCCACCTTCATAAACCTACAATTATACTGATTAGAAGAAGAAATTTTGTCTAAACATTGCAGAAAAGGATCAATTCTGAAAGTAAATGAGAGCAGAATTTTTGACTAAGATTTTCCAGCTCAGACAATATTAAAAGAACTGCCTTTATTGCTTGCATAAAGAAATGCAGGGAGATACGGCTAAGATTTGAAGTCCTATGCTCTGCTTTATCCCCAGTATTTTACTATGTGGGAATTAATACACACATGGGTCCTCAGCAAACATACGTGGACTTTGAATTAAAAAAAATATCCAGAAATGGAAGGCAGTAGAAGTGCTTAAAAGCAGCCACAGAAAAAAGGAAAAATGAAAGGACAACTCACAGATATCAACTGTGAGGTTTCCAATAAATCTATAATAAGTGATCCACCTGAAACTGTAGGAGAAAGCAAAAGAGAACTCAAACAGAATTAGAGAAATTGTAAAACTGAAGATTTTTAACATTCTGAAAGTGGACACTGGACATGAGCTATGAGAGGCTGAATTGTCACTGGTTAAAATACCCGAGCAAAATAACACTACAATTAATGCTACATGAAAAACATGCTAATTACTATTAACATGTGGTTACATTTTTTAAGTAGATTAAGACTTGCAGTTCTTATTTTATTTTTAATATTTAAAGTACACCAGTTACACACCATTACAATCAGAAAGGAAGGAGCAGCAATATTAAACACTGCACACGCTGAAAGTAGCCTGTCAAAGTTTAAATTATTGGTTCAACAGAGTAGATTAATTTCTGTATTATCTATTAACCCTGTTTGTATGCTTTATAAATGCAGTTTGATAGGTTATTTCATTGTAAATTCCATTAGCTGTGGAAGGAAAATATTCTGGCAATACAAAATGTGGTTAAAGGTAGTGTGGGTTGTGAGGTAGATAAAGGTGGAGTCCTGAACTTCAGGAAGGGTTTACACAGAAATAAAGTTCCTTGGCTGACCAGATGTGGAAATCCATAGTTAGGTCAGCTCTGATTAGTAGGGAAGTGAAGGAAACAACAAAAATAGCTGTTTAGATGGTTAACAAGGCTGACCTTTACTGAGAATTTCTAAACAAGTTGATTTTCAAGGTGCTCAAAGGGGAAGCTGTCAGAACCTACGAATTACATTGAATGGATATAGAAATAATGCAGTTTGCTGACAAATAATGCTAAAATAAAAGGATTTTAAATTCACTGTGTTTAAAGTAGATGGAAATTACAACTCAGTGTGTATTTCTTTTTACGATTGATTTTAATCAAGAAGGCTAACATGATTGAGACAAAAGCACTAGTAAACACATACGGGATGAAGGGGGTTAAGTTTAAGTGATCTGTGGCTAGAAGATATAGCTTGATAGATTCATAGGTAAGTACTAGGCTATCTGCCCGAGGGCATCTATAAGCCTAGCCAGAATGTGTTGGCTTTTGCCGCCCCCTTAGATTAGTTCCCTGTGTGTCTGTCTAGCAGAGCCATTAATTTCCTGTTCCTCTGTCCAGCAGAGCCACTGCAGTGATTCCTGGGGTAAATTTTCTGTTTCTCTTCCACTCATCAAGGTTTCTCTTGAAGAGTGTTAGTGAAGGGCTCTGTGTAATGTAGATTGGAATCCTGTTCCAAAGTATGGGGAGTCTGGGACAGGAATATATCCCTCCAGTATGTATTATTTATCATTGTGGTGAGGTTTAGATCCCTAGAGCGTGTGGCTCTTGTGGATTTGTTTTTTTTTTTAGGTGGAGCAACTCCATCAATTCTGGGTTGGACATGGCCTTGTATGTAAGGCAGAGATCACCAATGAGTAAGTTGTATCCAACCGAGTACAGCTGGAGGTTCATCAGTCGGGCTGCATAGGGCAACTGTTTGAGGCCAGTAATCCTCTTGCTGAGGTACTTCTGTGGTCTTTCCAGCTGTTGCAGGTGTCTTGTAAGGTATATCCCAAATGGGGCATTGTAGTCTATGATGGGTCTGATGAGTGATGAGTAGAGGGTCACAATAACCTCTTTTGTTCTACATGCAAACCCTTTTGTGATTAGGTGGGCCACATAGAAGGATTTTCTAACCACCTTGGCAATATGATTATCAAAGCAGAGATTACTATCTACTTGAGTCCCCAGATCCCTTATTACATTTTCTGTATTTAGCAGACTACCATGTATGTGGTAGTTCATGGGTACTTTGTTTTTTTCAAAAGGGGATGACTATGCACTTTTTGGCATTTGCTTGAGGCCATGATTTTGACTCCAGGTGTCTGTCTCAGTAAGACTCTTCTAGAGGATGTCTGTATCAGCCGGAGAGTCAATTATGGCCCCCAGTTTGCAGTCGTCTGTGAACTTGGTCAGCCCTAGTCCTCCTGTGCTTGCCTGTACCTCTGAGAAGTATATACCAAACAGGAAAGGTCCCAGGACTGAGCCCTGGGGGACAACACTTGTAACTAGTTTAGAGTCAGACCTAGAGCATGCAACTCTCACCATGTGGATTCTATCCATGAGCCAATTGGCAACCCACCTCATGACATAGGGGTTTATGTTCAGGCTGGTGAGCTTGCCTATAATACCAAAATGGGAAATGGTGTTGAAAGCTTTTGCAAAGTCTAGGTAGGCTGTGTGGACCTCCTTTCCTTACCTAAAGCCTTGGTAACTGTCTCAAAGAAGTCCACCAGGTTTAGGAGGCCTGATCTGCCCTTAACAAAGCCAAATTGGGTAGGATCCAATGTTTGGAGGTTCCCACTGTCTCTGTTAATGAGTTCCATGATGATGCACTCCATAGCTTTGCAGACCAGACTAGTCAGGCTTATAGGGTGATAGTTCCTGGTGTCCATTGTGCATCCACCTTTCTGGAGTAGGATAACTGTAGCTATGCACCACTCTATGGGTACGTTGCCTGTAGAAAGGCTGAGTTTGAGCAGTGTGTTTAGGTGAGGGGTTAGTTCATTTTGTAGCTCATGTAACACAGCCTGGGACACCCTCCAGTCCCACTGAAGCTGTATTTTTGGCTTTGGATAGGGTTGTTTTAACCTGTGTGTCAGTGATTGCCAAGGCTCTACATTTATCTGGTATGGTTATGGGCCCTTTCAGGGGTGAGAGGGGGATGAAGTTTGCACTAAACCTGTCTGCCAGAATGTTGGCAATATCAGTCAGTTCAGTGTATTTTGTGCCATTCTGCACTAACTCAGAGCAGATCCGAGAGTTTCCACTTAGGTTCTTGACATAGCTAAAGAACGCTTTGTGGTTATCTTTGGAGTCCTTGGCAATTTTTCTTTCGAAGCTAGCCTTAGATGATTTTATGAGGGATCATAGTTTCTTGCTGGTACTGATCAGGGATGTCTTTCCTTCTTGGGATTTTACTCTTTTCTGTATTAGTTTCCTCCTTCTATTGTATAGCTTGTTTATGGCAGGGGTCCACCAGACTGGTTTCCTTTTCTTGGAGGAGTAAGTCTTAGTTTTGCTTGGGATAGCATGATCCATGCATTCTTGCAGGTGCTCATAGAGTGCCTTTGTAAGGGATTCAGCAGCTTGGACAGCATTGCCCTTCAGCATGGGGGCTGTGAATCTTTCCACCTTGGTCTTAAGTAACGTGAAGTTTGCTTTTGAAAAGTTCTTCATGGTGGTTTCCTTGATTGCGGGTGGGGGGCGGAATGTAGATATCCAGAGTGATTAGTCTATGGTTTGCTCTAACCAGCGAGGGGTTGACCTCCGGTGTAGAACACCGGTCACCCATGTTGGTGATGACCAGGTCCAATATGTTGTCACCTGTGGTGGGGGTGTTGACCAGTTGATCCAGGGCATTCAAGTTTATAAATTCTAGGAGGTGTTGGGCAAGGGAGTTAGTATTTGAGTAGTTCTCCCAGTTAATGTTTGGGTAATTAAAATCACCCAATATTAGGGCATTTGGTAGGAACTTCATATTTTCCAGTGTCTCCAGAAACGTGGAATGGGGGTCCTGGGTCATGGTGGGTGATCTGTAGCAAGCTACAATTTGAATTGCAGTTTTGACCATTGTTAGTTGCACATGGATGATCTCTGAGGCATTGTGCCGTACCACTAACTTGGACGTGTGGGTATCCTTGATGAATATGGATACATCCCCGCCTTTTGTGTTTTGGTCTGGGTTCTGTGGCCAAAAAGTATTGTATAAGTTTATAGCCTGGTAGTGCTGGGGTGCTCTCTGGAGCCTTAAACCAGGTTTCTGTTACTGCACAGATATCGATGTTCTCCATACTGAGGAGTCCCTTGAGTGCATGCATTTTGAGGTTTAGACTTCTGGCGTTGAATAGCATTTCCCTCAGTTTTTGGTTACTTGTGCTATTTACGGTGGTGGGTGTGTCTTTTGAGCCTTGCCTAAAACAGGCACTATGGGGGCAGCAAAAGCCTTGGCCAGTATTTGAAAGTCTAAAGGTGACAGGTGCAAGCCATCTCTTGCAAAGCAAAATGGCTTGACGAGCATGTCATCCCAGGTGGACAGATACTGGATCCCCTTTGAATGGCACCAGAAATTTAGCCAATTGTTGAAATTGATCATTTTTTCTTTATACTGTGGCATCATTCTTGGTGAGGGCAGGATGCTACTCAGGGTTAGGGTCATACTGGCCTGGTCTACATGATCAGAGAGCTCTTCCATGTCTTTTTTCATGTAGTCCAGGGAGGTACATCTCAGGTCATTCACACCAACATGGACAATGACAGAGTCGTATTTGTACTTGTTCTGGAGTAACCTGAGTGCTTGTGTTATGTGGCGGATCCTGGCGCCCGACAGGCAGCTAACTGTAACCTTCTCATTGTCCAGCCTAGTTAGTTGGACATCAGTGTGCCTGACTATAGAGTCGCCTATTACTAGCATGTTGGGTATGTTATTTTGCCTTAAGGGCTGTGATTGCGTGCACACTGAATATGTGAAGTATGTGTTTCATGGTTTGTGATGGGGTGTGGAGGTTGCTTGGGTGTTTGCTTTGGAGGCCTCTGTTGCTTTTGCAGATTTTTATTTAGATCCTCCAAGTATGTTTTTGTGTATTTATGTGTGTTATTTGCCGGAGTTGGTTTAGTAGGTCTGTGTGAGACTGGTGGTGTGTTGCAAGTATTTTCCTTCTCCTCTTGACTGTCAGTTCCAGTCTTGGGTTGAGAGAGCTTTGCCTCCACTTTGGCTGTATTATTGCATCTCCCGCATATATTAGTGTTTGGTGGTAGGAGGAGAGTGTTGTCTGTGTACATGAGGCAGTTGTAACATTGCCTCAAAATGCCCAGATTCACCAGTTGGACTGGATAGTACACATGAAACTGCCCTATGGACATGCCTGAATAGGTAAAGTGAGCTGTTTTACTGATTGTCTGGTAGGGATGAATAGAGAGCCTTGTCATTCTAGACAGTATAGGGGGTCTAGTGCTAGGCTTAATTAGTGCTTGCTATGAGTTTTGAGCAAGTGCTGGGCTGTGAAATGAATGGTTTGAGTGCTTAAGTTGAAAGTTTGTCTAGTTCCAAGGGAAAAAGTATAGAGTAGACTTCGTGGAGCCGTTAATAGTTTAACCCTAGCTAACCAGCGCTGCCCGGCATGCAAAACTGCACAAATGCAGATTTTATAGCAAGGAAATAAAAGAGAAAGAAATTGGCCCAAAATGGCCAATAAACTACTAACTTCTGGGCTACAGCAAACAAGGAGCACAAATTTCAGAAATAAACAGATCAAATAAGCAGGCACAATAAGCCTTTAACCAGAAATTCCCAGATCAGAAGGGCAGAATCTATCCTCTCCTCTCACAAGAGTGCAGATCACAAACCTTCTTAATATAAAATAACTGTCCTGAAGCCCAAGTGCTTAAACCAGAACTAATGCACTTTTAGAATAACAGACACTGAGCCTTCAATCAGCCATTCCCAACTTAGAAGGATGTAAGCTACCTGTCCTGCCACAACAATGCAGTCTACAAACCTTCTTAATGTAAAACAACTGGTCTGAAGCCCTAGTGCTTAAACCAAAAGGCTTAGAATAACAGTTACAATTTAATCAGGCTACTACCAAGCAGTAGTAGCTGCAGCAGAATAATACAATTGAGTATTTTTAAGAAGAAGCACAAGCAAAATAAGGTAATAAAGTGGGAAGAAACACAATTACAGTAAAAGCAGATGAATAAAGTGCAATTTTTTTATAACAAGAAAAAACAAGCAAACTGATTTAAACAAATTACCCAATTAACCAGTGAAAAACTCAAATCTGAGCCCTGTTCCAGCAGTCTTCAATCTGCCAAGTTTTAACTGCACACTCCTGCCACTAGGGTGCAGGGGAACCTTCTCCAAAAAAAAGATGGCCTGGATTAGTGCTCAAGTTATACAAACAAAGCTAGATTCAGCAGGCCTGAATCTAATCTATGCTACAGCAGACAAGGCACACCAATATCAGAAAAACAGTTCAAATAAGCAGGCACAGTAAGCCTTTAACTAGAATTTCCCAGCTCAGAAGGGTAGAATCTAGCCTCTCCTCCCACAAGAGTGCAGACCACAAACTTTCTTAATGTAAAATAACTGGCCTGGAACCCAAGTGCTTAAACTAGAGCTAATACACTTTTAGAATAACAGACACTGAGCCTTCAATCAGCAATTCCCAACTTAGAAGGATGTAAGCTACCTGTCCTGCCACAACAGGGCAGACCACAAACCTTCTTAATGTAAAACAACTGATCTGAAGCCCAAGTGCTTTAACCAAAAGACATAGAATAACAGTTACAATTTAATCAGGCTACTACCAAGCAGTAATAAATGCAGCAGAATAAACACAACTGAGTACTTTTAAGAAGAGGCAACAGCAAAATAAGGTAATAAAGTAGGAAGAAACACAAATACAGTAAAAGCAGATAAAGTGCACATTTTTTTATATAACAATAGAAAACAAGCAAAATGATTTAAACAAATTACCCAATTAACCAGTAAAAAACCTCAGAACTTTGTCGTGGTATGCCTACTCAAATGTTCTCTCTGTATTAGGCAGGATATACTTTGTGGTATAATCTACTGATCTCTCTGGGTGTTAGCTCATTTATCTATTTGCTGTAACTATGAACTTCATTTATTGTGTATATTCAACCATTTCACCTGTTTGTTGTGTTATAAATATGAATTTTTTTTATGCTGTCCTACTTGTTGTCTTCATATTAACTGTGTCTTGATTTTGATTAAGTGTCATGTAACTATGATTCACTACTGGAGCTTTTCTCCCTGGGGTTCAACTTTAAATGTGATCTTCACAAATGGACATTCCTGGTATCCAAATACAACAAACAAACTAAGCAAACAAAAATATATTTCTTTTTACTAAGTATACAACAAATTATTTTTTATTTAGTCATTGAATTGCTATATAGTATAATAAAATATAGGATAATCCCAGTTCACACTAATCTTTTTTCATTTTGATTAAGATTCTCCTGCACTTATGACATGTATCTTAATGTCTTCACCAGTGATGTCCCATCATCTCAAGTACAAGATAATCCTGAGAACCTATCTTTCTTTCAAAGCACCTCCATCCTTCTTGTTAAAACAGATCCAGGTGTGTAGCTTATTTTCCTTTTTCACTGTTAAAGGCATCTTGCATGGATCTTTCTTCTGTTTTATACAGAAGATATACTGAAAGTCCATCACTGTCTCTTATGGAGTTCTGCATATAAATTTTAAATCATTCTGATTTTGATCATCTGTTTATGCCCTTTTCCTAAACATAGTGCTCAGAAATAAATACAATAAAATTGGTTGTAACTAATAGTGCACAACAAGAACATACCACCTTCTACTTTATGAAAGTGGTCCCTGCTACATCCCAGACACTACTGTATCATTGCCTTCCCTAGCTAGTGACATGAACTATTTCCTGTTCCACTCCCTTCTATTGTTCTCTTAATTTCTGCCTTGATTGTATAGGTGAGCCTTTTATTTTGACATCCAGCTATTTTTGTTTGGTAGCTTTTCTAAATCATGTAAACAATTCCTCATACTTTCAGAATGCTTAAACTATACAGGGTCCTACAGCTTCTGTCAAAGTTATGCCCACTGCCATTTCCTCGCATCTCAATTGCACAGACAATGAATATAACGAGCATTTATAACAGACTGAGCATGCTCGCTCCTGTTACTTCCTTGTTGTGAATGCCATTATTATCCCTACCCTCATCTGTTACTCTGCTGCACTGAAATAGTTTACGTGTAGCCTGGCTGCTTCTGCTGTCACTGCTGGAAACCTACCAACATGCATGTTTGCTACATATGACATTGTCTGAATTTATCCTTCAACATTTAATTGTTTTTAACATTTTTATGGTAAAAAACATGGTTGCACTTTCTGCAGAATTTTGTCTATAGTGAAGATCTTACTTAAATGTCTGGATAATTTTGTTCCTCAGTTCAGTCTTTATGGGTTCTTCAAACCGTCCACATTGCTGAAGCTGATCAATGATCACAAGGAAAGCAGCACTGTTTAAGTTCTTGATGTTGGTGTTGTTGAAAGTGCAGACAAGGCTGCCCAGATCATTTGCTTGTTCTGGAGTTAGTGTGCTTGTATCCGTGTTATTCTGAATAAATAGAAATACAAAACAATTAAACAAAGGTGTTTTAGAAATTAGGAGACTGAGTAAAATGTTTGATTTCTGACAAGAAAAGTGAGATTATAAAATATCCTTTCATTACATCATTCATTACATAATTACTTCAGCACACACCAGCAGAATACTTAGCTATTTAAAAAGTAGTTTTCATATTAAACAGATTTACAGTGATGTTATTAGTGCAAAAGAAACAATAAAATCATAGAAATATAACCTCACTTATTATGTTGTAAAACAGAATGTTGCAGTGCCCAAGAGAGTGTGAAAGACAGTATTCAAACACAGTCTTCATGATTGAAATACATTGTCTTCATGACTTCATTAGGTTACTTCTGCAAGACTGTGTATGAAATCTAAATAATCTGACTACTTTTAAGATATGAGTGCTCACTATGCTGCTATTCCAACAGTGTTATATTCTACTATGAATCAAGGTATCCACTTTACTACTTACAAGAATGTAAGTGTTGTGCAATAACACCCTGACATTATACTGCAGAGCAAAGCATCACTGGAAATATGTGCAATTTTCTGTGAAATGCTTCAGATTTGTTAATTTGGAACATTTGCAAGTCATCAAAAGGTCTCCCTATGGAATTAGCAAAAGTTAATATCATATATATGTATAGGAGTTTTGACTTTTGAGGGATATTGACTTTACATGTGTTGACTCATGTTTCTGCTGCTTATAAACTATTGCTCTTTTGCAATATGATTAATGAAATCTCCACTAATAAGGTTTAGAAAATTCCTTCTGCCTACACTAATTGGCTAATGTTAGTGTAAGAATACATAAAAACAATTTTGCCCGAATTAATCCTATATAAATACATTATTCTCTGCACAAGCCTAGGAATGCAACCATATTAAAGCAGACCTAGATCTTCATTTTATATTTTATTTTTTGCATGCAGTTTCAATAAGTGCAGTTTTAATAGAAAATAATGTGTCAGTGAAGGACACAAATGAGCTCCGAGAAACTACCTTCAGGCCAGAGAACTGATAAGGATGAGATGTGCTAAAAGACTGTATGGAACACTTGGCAGAGAAAAAGAACTTTAGCTAGCACAAGGCTTGGGAACCAAGGTTATAGAGGCATCCAGAACTTGTAGGAAATCTACAGAGTTTTAATATTAATAGAGATAACTTTCTAGGCAGAAGTAAGCTCAGTTTGGAAAAGATGGAGTACAGCCATTCAGTTTAGATACTCAAAAAAATGAGTATAGTAATCAGGTCAAATGACCAGCAGTTCAGATATTTAGACGTCAGAAGTCCAAAAAACTATAGAAACCAGTGTATTTTTTTGCCACTATAGAGAAAAAGAAATAACCTGTTTAAGACTTTTTTGGATCTTTATGAATGACTGCTGCTACCTCCACTGTATGCAGCTACTACATAATAACCCCCTTTTCTCAAACTTTCGGTGATTAAAGACTTTTATTCTGAAAGGTGCAAGAAGACTTGGCATTGGGGGTTGGGAGGTTGGCATAATGGTTAAGGTGTCTATCATACAAACTCAAGGCACAGGGTTGATTCTCACATGGGTAACTGGCTAGGCTTAAAATGGCTCATGAGGGCAGTTAGGCTAGTACTAACATATGAACCTATGAACATGAAGGAGAAACTGAGATATGTGGCACTTGTTCAGCACACCTCTGGGTAAGATATTTAGTTCAGTTTTTGCAATGGCATGCCAGTGTGGTTGGAATGGAGATAATACTGACAATTAAAGTGAGTCCCAAAACCCCATAGTAACCTTGAAAATTTACAGTTGTTTATTAGCAGAACAGACAACATGTAGTTTACAGAGCAACAGTGTTCTTTAAGGACATTACTTTAGTAACAAATCTACTGTTAAGCATTAAAAACATCAGAATCTCCGGTAAAGAAGACAAACATTGAAGGCTACTAGTGTAAAGGAAATTATCCAGTTCACAGCTACAGTTTTAGAAAACTTCACAATCTCCAAAGACGACAACAGACCTTCAAGCTTCCAGTTGAACATTAAAGAGACAAGGGAATCCTTAGAAGAGGGGGTATGAAGAAGCTGAGAGATGACTGGCCACCTTCTCAATGTCCCTTCAACTTTCCTTATGTAAGCATTAATTTTTTTATAGCTATATTATACAGTAAATGTAAAAATAGTTTAAAGATTTCCGAGGTAAAAGCAGCAGTTAATGTGGGTTTAAAGGTTAAAAATTGGGTAAAACAGTCTAAAAACTGTGTTCCAGAAATGTTTATTTGAATTTAAATGTTAGCAGCTCAGGAATATCAAATCATTCTAGGGACAAAAGGGTTAAAACACAGAAGAAGCAAACTGTAATTTGTGAGGTAACGGAGTCTTATGATCCACGGTATGAATCAATGTTTATAGAAACAACAGTATTTTCAGCTTCTGATATCAGTATGATTTCAGAATTAAATAATTTGCAAATTGTAACAAATTATTGTTTAGAGCCTTCAGAATTCAAATAAATGCTGCAGCAATATGTAAGTCAAAATGCAGAGTTAAGTCATAATACTGCAAATACAGCCAGTGTACTTGATATGCAGATTTCAGGACTGAACATATAGCAGACATTTTCAGTGTCTCAAGTTAGCATTAAGAGTATGATTTCAGATACAAATGATCATAAGCCAGTGCAAATATTTCTCTGACAGGGATAAGTATGCAAAGAGCAATCCAAGTGCAGAAACCGATACAAATCCTGCAAAACTTGATCAGTTTAATTAAGCAAATGCCAGTGTAAATGATACAGAGACTTCAGGGCAAATTAAAAAAAGAAGTGCATGCCATAGTTCAAGTCAATGTTCTTACTATTTCTATAGAAAAGGATTTTCAGAATATTTATAAAGGGTATAACAGTTCAACACCAAACCAGATGATTTATCTGTCATTGTGAATGGCAGAGAGGAATGGCAAACTGTATGTTTTTGTCTATAAGAAAGGAATCATGGAAAAAGTTACTGATTAATAGAGACATAACCATTTCATTTACAAACATACCTCTATTGGTGGGACACAAGTAGAGTTATAACATTGTTAGAATTTGAAGTGTCAAGGTTACAGCATTGAGCAGTTTTCAGAGTGACAGTACCCTACTTGCTATGGACATGTTTTCCGAGTTAAATGTTGTTATAGACATCAGTAAGAAGATTTTATGGAGAAACAAAAATGCTGTAGCATGTGCAGTAGTGCAAACAGAAAACCCTTGTAAAAATCATGTGGAGATACTGTTCAGAATAAAAAAAAATCAGTAACTATTGAAATATGCATATTCGTGGAGTAAAGACAAAATTAATTTTGGTTCAGTTGCCACAGTTAAGTACAAGCAGAAAGTTACCACATTTTCAGAAAAAAATATCTTATTCTCAGAGAAATAATGATAAACTGGAAAGGACTAAACAAATCAATTTATTCAATTCACTTTTATAGCCAGTAAGGAAAAAAAAATAACAGTTGCAGGCTAGTACTAGACATGAAATTAGTAAATACATGCAACATTTTGGTAGCATGTGTTGTTTATGGTACAACAGAAATGATAGTCAGATTAAGTGCATAGAATAAATAGTTTATAGTTACAAATCTGGCAGATGATTTTTTTGCTATTGTTTTGTCTCAGCAGACATTGTCACAATCACTGAATTATTGTAATAAAGTGTTATAATTCATAAATAATATGATACAAAGACAGAATAAGAGCATTTACAGATATTAAATGATGTTTTGCTAGTTTTACGGAGTGCATAATTTAAAGTCAATGTTACATTTTTAAAAGTGATAATACAGTCAAAGGATCACATCCCATGCAAGAAAAGAGTGCAGCATAAATATTTTTTCTCTAGTCATTTGACTTGTTTTTTCAAGCATACCTGATAAGCCAACTGGATTTAAGAAATGCACTTCCTGTGGGCATAACATTCCTAATTCTGATGTCCACAGAGAGTGCATATATTGTTTGGGTCAAGCACCTTTGGATACCTGTTGTTCTATCTGTGCAGCCTTTACCCCAAGAGTGATAGCTGAATGGAGGAATAAGCTAATTTTAAAAGACATCCTTCCAGCCTCAGCTTCTTCAACAGGCACTTCTTGTTTAAGGGCTCAAACTCCCTCTCAAAAATTGAAGGAGCCTAGGGAGCACCATAAACACTGACTTGCTTGATATCCGCAGACCACACCTTCTTCAGAGCCTCCTAAGAAGGTTTCTAAGACCTCAGATCTGAAGTTTTCAAATCCAACACCATCTGCAGTTACATGTCCTTAATCCTGTGCTCCTAGGTTTTCTCCGGAGCCAGTATCCCTGAGATTAAGGACTTTTTTTTACAAGACTCCCCAAAATTTGTCAAGACCATCTTCCACTTCCTCTTCCATTAGGTCTTCTTGAAGTCTTTCCAAGTCAGAGGTGGGATAGGATGATAAGAAAATTAATCAGAACACAGATCCAGATGGGGATCCTGTCAGCTCCATCTCTCATTGGATCTGTGAGCCTTCAACTTTCTTTCCAGCCCGTACTTGCTCCTTCTCCGATCTGATCAGCTGTTTCATAGTCATTGCATCCAAGAACCCTGACAGTCAAAACATCAGATACAAAGGTTATTTTTTTTCTACTCCAGTGACTTCCCTGATCCAATTGTCTCTGACCCTCATTGAAGCATGATGGCTCTCGGAGATGAAACATCAGTGTCAGATCTGAGGGGTTGACCGACTCTGAAGTTGTTGGAGCTGTCACAACCTTTCAGAGCTTTGGCATTGAATAGATCTGCTCTGACTCCTCCCTCAGACAGGAGGGTTGGTGAGACCTGGGGATTGTCTGCTCTTAGTGTGTCAGCTCTGGAGGGATTGTCCTCAGCTTCTCCTGGTCCCTGTGTATCCAAGGTGGTGGAGAAGGTATTTTCACATCCCAGAGTGGTTTTGACTCTACTTTCATTGGATCCATGCCTCATTCCCTCTTTGGACCCTATGTCTGAGTCTTTTCATCCTAAACCTCAGGAACAACCAGCCCAGATGAGCTTCCAAGCAGTTCTCATTTAAGGAACTCTCTGTCTCTTCAAATACCTCCCCAAAACATCCCACTGAGGAGATTTCTTGGAAGAGGGTGTGCAAGAGGAGGCACTTGGATTCCCTTTTAGGAATCACTCATAGAAGACACCATTTTTTATGAAGGGGAATGGTCCACTTGATCTCCATCTGAGGATGTTTCATTTGGAGACATCTTAGAGATACTTGGCCAGAAAGGTTGTTGGTCTTCTCAAACCCCTTGCCAGGAGGAATCAGTGCTCTTGGAAGTGTTTGGATCTGGATCATCTACATCTTATGTTACCCCCCCCCCGCTGATGAGCTTATAGACCTTTTCTCACACAGGGATAAAAGGAACTGGACTTTATGGAACCAATCTCCAGATGCCAGGGCAAATTTTGAGTGCCCCTGCTGATAGTACTGGACTAAAGGTATTCCTGTAGATGCCACGGTTGTTGCAGCAGCCATGAAAAAAATCTGACTGAACAAAGCTCAACTGTAAATCCCCCTAACAGAGAATCTAGGACATTGGACAGGTTTGGGAAGCAAGTGTATGCATCAGCGACATTTGCCCTGTGATCACTGAACTACCTGGCACATTTAACCCAATTACAGAAGGACTTTGTAAAGGAACTTCTCCAGGGTTCATGTTTGCAGAGGGGCAGAAGTATTTTTCCTCATGACTGGCCACCCTACAATCTATTACAAATGCATCCATGAGGCTAATTTCGCTTGCACCTGAAGGTACCTTGAGGGGGCCGGTTCAAGCATAGCCATAAGGAGACATGCATGGATGTGGTTGTACAATTTTGCAGAGCCTTTCATGGCATCATCTATCAATGTGCTTTTTGATGGATCTACATTGTTTGGGCCAACTATTAAAGAAACTCTCTCCTGCAGTGAACAGGATGGAAAGATACTGTCTGCTGTCAGAATCCACTTTTCTATCCCACAGAGATCTTTCTCTGAATCAGTGCAGTGGGAAAAAGATGTAGTTCCAGACATCTCAAGATGCTTTCCAGGAATCACATGAGGATTTTCCTCCAGAGGCAGAGGAGGAAATAACTACAATGGTAGGCGTCATAGAGGATGTCCACTGAACCACAGATCTTGACTTTCCTTCTCAGACAGATCATTTCAGCACTCCTGAAAGGTTGCCTGACTGTCTATTTCTGGAGGCAGTTGGGGGTCACTTATCTTTGTACCAAAAAACCTGGATAGCCATCAAAAAAGATTCTTGGGTGCAAAGGATCATATCCAAAGGATATTTCATTCCCTTTTTACAAATTGCCATAGAAAAGAGAAAAAGTATCCCTAATGTTCTACCCAATCAGAAGGAGCTAGAAGCTTGAGAGATCGTGATATTGCTAGACAAAAGAGTTATCCAAGAGTTCCCCCCAGACCAAGCAGGATCCAGAATTTACTCAAGGTTCTTTTTAGTGCCAAAAAAGACAGAGGACCTGAGGCCTATATTGGATGTCAGTTATCTAAATCAGTTTGCAAAGAATTCCAAATTCTGGATAGTCATGGATCAGTTCATTCTGCTGTCCTAGAGAAGGGTGACTGGATGTGTTCAGTTGATCTTCAAGATGTGTACTATTACATCAAAATGAACAGGCACTCTCAAAGGTATTTTTCTGGCTGGGAACCAGTCATTATCAGCTCAGAGCCATGCCCTTTGGTCTCACCACAGCCCCCAGGGTGTTTACCAAATGCATGGCAGTGGTAGCAGCTCATCTGAGACTGCTCAGATTCAGAGTGTTTCCTTATTTGGGTGACTAGCTCCTCACTGCACTGACCAAACATCTGATTGTGAAAGCCAGAGACTATTTACTCCACCTATCTCACTTGCTAGGAATCACTATTAATATGGACAAATCATAACTTTGACCAGTTCAAGTCTTGGAGTTTACATGGGCTGATTTATACACAGTCAATTGTCTAGATCTTCTGCCTCAAAATAGAGTTCCTACATTGAAGATGCATGTCAGACAGATTCTTTCTCTTCCTTCTCCCCCAGCAAAAATGATCTTCAAAGCTCTAGGGTTGTTGGTTGCTGCAGTTACTTTAATTCCTACTGCTCATCTCCACACGAGAATTCTTCAATAGACCCTGGCAGTGCAATGGTCCTTTCACCAGTAGCCTTAAAGTCACCCAATAAGACTGTCTCAGGCTTGCAGAAAATCTGTTCTTTGATGGATTCACTCTGAGGATATTGGTCAAGGGTGCCCATTTATCTTTCCTCCCCTGAATGCCATTTTGACTATAGATGCCTCCCAGGTGGGGTGGGGGATGTTACTTGGGATGGACTGTTCAAGGCATGAGGTCTTCACAAGAGACTAATTTGCTTATCAGTGTCCTAGAGATGAGAATGGTGCTTCTAGTGTTGCAGGCCTTTCAGAGCTTTCTCCCTCTCGGAACTATCACAGTATAAACAGACAACATGTCAGTAGTCTGGTACATTAACAAACAGGGGGGACCACATCCTACCTCCTTTGTCGAGAAGCAATGAGAGTATGGCAATGGGTGATCTCATCCAATTGCTTTCTTGTAGTGATGCACGTACCCGGAAAACCCAACATTCTAGTGGACAAAAACAGCAGGAACATTCTAATTCCTCAAGAGTGGTCTATCAACCAATCATATGTTCATAGGTTCATAGGTAGGTACTAGGCTATCCAGCCTGGAGCCTATATAAGCCTAGCCAAAAAGGTTCCATGGCTTTCACCAGCCAAGAAAATTATTTTCCTGTGCCCCTGTCAAGCAGTGCTGCAGAAGTGATCCCCAGGGTGAATTTTCTATTTCCCGTCCAATCGTCAAGATTTTTCTTAAAGAGAGCCAATGAGGAGCTTTTCTTGACATGAATGGGTAGTTTGTTCCAGAGTATGGGAAGTCTCTGGGACAGGAATCTATCACTCCAGCATGTTCTGCTTATTGTGGTGACAAGGTTTAGGTCCCTAGAGCATGTGGTTTGGAGAGATTGGGATTTCTTTAAATGTAGCATGTCCAACAGCTTTGGGTTTGACATAGCTTTGTATGTTAGGCAGAGATCGCCTCTGATTAGGCGATATGTGACGGTGTCAGTGGCAAACACGATCTTCCAGAAATGGGGGTCAACCTTGATGCAACCTATTTGCATCTCCCTTCAACAACAAATGCAATGGATTTTTTGCCCTCATCCCACCTCAGGGAAAGTCACTGAGAGAAGCTCTAGTCCATGTTCGGCCCTCTTTTCTCCTTTATGTTTATCCTACCCTACCTCTCATCCTCAAGTTTCTTCAGAAAGCACTTCAGTTGAAGAGCACAATAATCCTCACTGTACTCTTCTGGCCTCAGCAGGCATGGTTCCCCTTCATTTGGTCTCACCTAGTATATCCTCCTTGGATGCTGGATCACAGTCCAGACCTCCTATCTCACCCATCAGGGCAGATCCACCCAAAAATTGCAGACCTCAAATTGACTGCATGATTTTTCCAACTCCAATGAATGGCTAAACATTCCAGGCTTTCCTCCCCAGTTCAAAAAAATTCTAGTTTCATCTCATAAACCTTTGACTAGGAAGATTTACAAAAGGAAATGGGAAACATTTTCTTTTTGGGCTCATCAGAGAGAGTTAGATCCTTTTTCTGCCCCACTTCCTATTTTAAAATTTCTTGCCTCTATTTTTCAGGGTGAGGCAAGTTTTTCCAGTATTAAAGTTCAATTAGCAGCCATCTCCAACTATCCTACTGGAGATAATAATTCTCCTTTTGTGTCAATTAAATTATGTAAGGCTTTTCTAAGAGTACCTCTTTACTTAGACCTCCAATAAAGGACCCTACTCCATCTTGGGACCTCACTATGGTTTTGAAAATTTTAGTACATCCTCCCTTTGAACCATCAGCTAAAGTAGAACTCAAGTTTTTTTTTCCTGGAAAACCTGCCTTTCTGGTGGCTATAACTTCTGCAAGATGAGTTTATGAACTCCAAACTCAATCTTACAAACAACCATATTTGTTTTTGCACCAAGACAGAGTTACTTTAAGTGCTAACCCTTCCTTTTTACTAAAGTTGTCTCTGCTCTGAAACCAACATCAAGTGATGAATTTGGTAGTTTTCTTCCCCAAATGTGAAAATAAGGGAGAATACACCCTTCATCTTCTAGACATACATAGACAACATTGTTTTTACCTTCACGGGACCAAGGAGTTTAGGAAGACTGATCAATTATTTGTCTCCTTTTTAATAATCGAATGGGAAAACCAGTTTAAAAAACTACACCAACTAAATAGAAAACAGCTTGTATCTCCTATGTTTATTCCTTGAGAGGCATTTTCATTCATTCCTGAATGAATGTGGCAGAGTCTCCAGTTGCGGTAACCTTGGGTGGCCTACATGGAAGGATGTTCCAGAGAACTGTGGAACCAAAAGCAGCTCTATTTGTAGAGATGATGTCCAATTTGTAATGAGTGATGAAAGTATGGGTATTAAACCATGCAGCAGCTGCACAAATATCATCAATGGATTTTCTAGCCCAAAAAGCTGTTGATGTAGACATTGACCTGGAATAGGCTGCCCTTAGCTATCAAGCTGATCATTTCAATGGTAACCTTTAAAATCAGTGTGGATAGTGGTATTAGTGATTACAAATTTTCAGATGAGGACTGTGCAGCTATCTGAGGAGTGAGAAGTTGAATCTGTTCTGTGTATGGTAGTTGCTTAGTGTTTATGAAATAATTAAAGCACGTGGGGTGTGTAAGTGTACGTGTTGGTGTTTGTGGACTTTATTAACACAGATACTCTTGACCAGGTAGTGCACACACCCACCAGAGGTTAAAACATATTGGACCTGGTACTCACTAAAAATAGGAGAGTGCTGCACACCCCCATTGTCATATCCTTAATTGTGAAATCGGAGCACAAAGCTGTCTCCTTCAAAATAAAAACTTACTTGGTAACCCCAGCAAACCATGTAAGAGTTAGGAGCTATTCCAAAGCAAACAACAGCCTATTAAGCTATAGTTTGTCAAAATTCAATGCCCCTCCTAACCTCGAGTTCACAGCAACTTATGCGGAATTGTTCACAGAGACCCTGTACAACCACGTAAATGGCTATGTACAGGCTGCAGCACCTACTAGAAGTAAGTCCAAAAAAGCTATAGAAACAAACCACACTGGTGAAATCCTAACCTTAATAGGTATATAAAAAAGGAAAAAAAGTAATGATTAAAATCAGGAAGAGCAACTCCTATAATGAAAAGAGTTCTATGCTTAAGCAAACCTGGAAATTAAGAGGACTGATTAAATCCAACATGGTCAATTACAAGGTCAAGGTAGTCTCAAAGGCTATAAAGAACCACAAGGACTTCTACAGCTATGTCCATAACCTCAAAAGCAGCACACAGTAGTGTGCCAAACTAGTGGTCAATGGTAACACCTTCACTGAGCAGAGCGACATACTAAATCTGCTGGGTAACAAATTCAGCTCACACTTCACTCCCTCCTCGACTCTTCCCCCATGAAACAACTACTAGCATAATCCCCAATTATTAGCAGGGACCAGGTCCTGCCAGTGCTCACTAAAACAAAAAACATAGCCTCAATATGCTCTGACAATATCTCGGGATGCCTCCTAAAAAGCTTGAAACATGATCTATCAATACCACTTATATCACGTTACAACTATAGCCTCATAACAGGCTTTGTACCACAAGAATGGATGATTGCAACAGTTATCTCACTTCACTAGGTTGGACAATCAACTGATTCCAGAAACTACAGATCCATTAGTTTTACTGGTTTAATATGCAAAGCCATGGAAATAAATTTCATGGAAATTATTTACTAAGACATAGGCAACCATTGGCTTTGTGAAGAGAAGGTCACACATGCCTACTAAACCTAGTGGACATATTTAAGAAGGTCAGCAAGGTGATGGATGAGGGGAAAATGGTGCATCCTACCTACCTAGCCCTGGCTAAAGCATTCAGTACAATACTCCACTCAGGTGTAGTTGACAAAATCCCCAAACTGGGCATAACCCCTAAAAGACTGGTCTCCAGTAGGGTACCTCAGGGTTCCATGCTGAGACTGCTGCTATTTGGCATTTACTTCTCAGAGGTAAAGGCTAATGTCAATAGCCTTTGATTGACCAAGTTCATAGATTACTGCAAATTGGAAACTATCATGGATTTCTCCACGGCAAAAATATCTTTAAAGAGGGTCTAACACAGACAAATGACTAGTGCCAAATTGATGGATTAAGGTTCAGTGCCAACAATACATGACAGTGCCTTTTGGGAAAATAGCCACCCAGCCTAATTATTCCATCAGTAAGATACCCCTAAGTGCTGAAGTGGTAGCCAGGGATCTAAAAACATAGGTAGGCAGTAATTTGGCCTTTGACGAACATGTGGACAAGGTAGTGAGAAAATCATTCTATGTCACCCAACTTATAAGTAAGGGCATGGCATCCAGGTCCAAGGAAGTAATAGTGCCACTTTATTTGGTCCTTATCAGACCTGTTACTGAGTATAATGCCCCCTTTGGCATGTACCTGACCAGATATATGCAACAGTTGGAATGCCCACAAAGATTTGTTACCATGAGAACTCAGGGTATAAACACATTATCCTAGATAGATCATCTTAAAACTCTATCTTTATACATATCTCCTACAGGTTTTTGAGAGGAAATCTATGCCTGGCATACAAGGCATCCTTGGATCCAGCTCTGATGGTCTGTTGCATATCTACAAAATGAACAGCATTGGAAATACTAGATCCAAAGATTTAAATTTTGCTTGAAACATAAATAGGGAATGTAGGTGAGACAGATATGTGTCTTAGAGGATTCCAATGCTCGGCAACAGGCTCCCCATCCATGTGAAGCAGAGTCCATCCCTAACTCTGTTTAAAAATAACCTTGATCAATATATGGGAAATCAGAAATTCAGCTTGGGGCTGGCCTCTATATCTCTGATAGACAGAGGCAAACATAATTATGCCCAAACTGACATATGACCCCCACACAAGTTGTGGAAACTTCCTAACTAACATACTCCCTCCTAATAAACATCCATGATACATAGGAAACAGCTATGTCTATAAAAACCTTAGTGGTCTTTAGCCTAGTATATACCTATGAACCTGTGAACAAGTTTTGAATGAGTGATCAAAAGAGTGGTGTCATGAATCATGAGAAGCTTACTGTTTGTTTTAACAATAAGGAGTTTTAGTGTTTATTTTGTGTGTGTGCATGCATGTGCATGGTTAGAACTGTGCCATATGTGTGTCATATGTGTCAAGTGATTCCTCATTTGCATTACATGATCTGAATACAAGCAGCAGTTGCTGGCATGCTCAGTGGTGAAGAGAGTGAAATATGTGCTTGTGTGTGTGTGTGTGTGTGTGTGTGTGTGTGTGTGTGTGTGTGTGTGTGTGTGTGTGTGTGTCTGCATGCGTGTATGTGTGTGCCTATCTGTCTGTTTCTCTGTATGCTTGTGCACAGTTGGATAATATTGTGAATATCTCGCATTCTTTGTTAGAATGCACGTGTGGCTGGTGTTAAAAGTGTTCATTGCACAAGAAGAGTGAATGTATGACTCTATCCCAACCATCACTTATCACATGATAAGCATCACCTTAGAGTTTGTTATACTATATCTGGGGACGTGGGGGTGCTTATCTCACTATGTGGATTGTATGGTGTGCTTTCAGTCTATGTTTGATGGGTGTTTTGTTTGTTTTCTTTTTTTTTTAGGTACATGGTTGTTGAAAGTTCTTTCAGAGAGTGTGCCTGAGTGAGCACATTCATGTGTTTATGACACATGTGTGTTATTATACACCATGCTAGTTACTTGTTATGGTTCATTAATGTATTGATGTTCTTTCTCTATGAGGTATGATTCAGTAGATGGCACAAAAGACCTTTATCAATTGCAAGGCTGAGACAGAAAGATAAAGAAGATGGTAGTCAAACACCAAGGGATGCCACTGACAACCTGCTCACCAGGACTTCAAAGACAGCTGAAAAAAATACTTCAAGTTGCTTCTGAATGAAAACATATGCACACATGTGCACACACGCACACAAACACAAGCACACACACACACACACACACACACACACACACACACACACACACACACACACACACACACACACACACAAAACACGCACACAAGATGCACTTATACAGCCTAAGATGACCCTGAAAAAGTAGGAACAGCACTAAGGAAAATGAAGTTTGGTAAAGTAGTATTATTATATGAAGTCACAGCAAATATGATCAAGATATTGGGTAAATTAGGGGAGAAATGACTCTTGAGGGTGTTCATAGCAGCATGGAGAGAAAGCCATGTCTCAGATAAGTGGAGAATAAGCATCCTTGTGCCAGTTTACAAGAACAAAAGGGATTTTCACAACTTTGGGGAGTATAGTGATATCAAACTCTAATCACACTACATGAAAGTACTGGCAACGGTGAGTGATAAAATAATAAATAGAATAATAGATGGTTAGATGGGAGATGAGTATTTCAAATTCAGATTAGGATTCAGAACAATCATGCGATCATTTGCAATGAGGAGAAGCTAGAGATGATGAAAGAGTCCAACTGGACACTCACAGACGTGGAGAAAGCATATGCCAAGGTTTCAAGAAAGTTGATTTATGCAGTCCGGCAATGGTTGAAACATTGGTAGAATTAGTGCAGGCCATGCAGAAAGACCCAATACACACACACACACACACAGACACACACACACACACACACACACACACACACACACACACACACACACACACACACACACACACACACACACACACACACACACACTTTTCTTTTCAGTACTGCTGTAAGTGACAACTTTACAGACATGCAGTGCATTTTGAGTAGAGATATGAACAGACGGAAGCAGAGCACTCAGGATTTCATTGTTTTATTTCTGCTTACCAAACAGTTCATGGTGTATTTCTGAAGCTCATTACGCCTTCCAGAATTTCTAGGCAAAAGCTTGATATCAGTCTGTCCTAGGAGCATTACAACACTGTAACATAACGATTTTGGAATCTTCTCTACATCACTGAAAGATCTGAAAGAAAGAAACAGTAACTTTGGAACCAATCAAATAAGAAAGAAGTTGCAAAAAGTGTGTAAAAGATAATTAAGTAGATTTAACTCCGCAAATGCTGGCATTTCTGATTACTGCATATTTGTTATATTACTGGTAAGTGTGTGTGCATGCGTGCGTGTGTGCGTGTGTGTGGTATTATGTACTAGACACAAGAAGTGTAACTGCGTCTTACTGATAATGATTTTTACTTACCAATGGGATGATAAAGTATGTATAGATAAGATGACATAGACTACTAAGAAAATCACAGTGCAGCATTTTTAAACTAAAGCAAACTTGTCATGTTTTCTAATAGTATGAGGACATTGTAAAATGTATTTAGCTTAATGACGATAGTGTCTGTATAAACTTTAGTAGAGCTTGTCAAAACATATCTAATCACTAAAATTCAAGAGAGGCATAGAAATACGTTCATATGTACGCATATGATGCAAAGCATAACTCTGTCAACAGTTAAAATTAAATACAAAATGATGGATCTCAAGTATATATATATAAAAAAAAAAAAAAAACATGAAAGGCAGTACACCTAAATACGTCCTATAACAAGAAGAGATCAAAAGTACAGTCGGCCAATAACAAGCTGTAGTATCATCTAGGACATGCATCAAGAAATGTACACCTACAGCAAAGCAAGAACACGGGACCAAAACTTCAATTTAATCTTTACATTGAACTTGATGAAATGGGTCAGAACTGTATGCATCAACCTGGCATCACAAATTCCAAAGCCAGCATGTGGAAATATTACAACTTACAGCAAAAAAAAAAAAGACAAACATTTGTTTTTCTCTCAGTCCATTTTAATTGATAAATGAATTGAAAAACCCATAACATAACACATAGCACATTTTGCTAGTTCTGGTACAGACCCTCAAAACAATTAAACATAAATATATAAAAAGAAGACAGTGTTCCACCATTTAAAGAAAAATATATAATATTGATATCAGCCACATAATGCAGAGAGAAAATATGTTAATGTCTTATCATAATAGAATTTCTTTAGTTATATTGTTAACACCTTATCATGATAGAATTTCTTTAGATATATTTTCTCCAGATTATCTGTTTGAACTGCACTGGAAAGATTTTTCTTTTGCTACTAGCCACCTGTGCTGGAACCTTCATCCCAAGTCTCAAACCCACAATTATTTTGCCAAAACAAGGAACAAGCACAGGCTGTAAAATGGCTGCTATTAACTTTATTAATAAGCACTTTCAGGGAATCAACCCTTTCGTCAGACCACCATTATTTTAAACTATTCTCCTTCACCATTATCACCCAATTGGGACCAATGGTACTGGGGAGGAGTTCATCTTCTTCTAACCTCTTCTTCATACACACCTCCATGTACCTCCTCTTCATTTTGACGAACGAGGGCATTCTTTCTCATAGTATATTCCAACCAGTGCTGTTTGTAGACTGCTATCATCTTAACCAATTCAGTCATCAATTCCTTCATCAATGCCTTTTGCAACTAACTCACCCCATACACTGACCTAATATATGTCTACAATCCTCATTTCTTCCCTAAGAGTTATTTGCACACTTTTCTTACACAACTCTGCAATTATTTATTATCTAAATACATCTCCAGAGCCTTTCAATGCTAGGAGGTTTACTTTTCCCTGTTCCCTATAATCATCTGTCTCTACATTCTTAAGTATCTCCTTCATCTCTCAAATTTGTCTACTTACTCCAAACATAAAGAATAACCAAGTAAACTCAGGATGTTTGTACTACACCTTTTCAAGCAGTTTATCAGAGACTTGCACACAAATTCATATCCTTGCATTGTAACCACATATGTTTATAATCTGTATGCAGCCCCTCTCATCTCCAGTACTTTCATTATGAATTCAAACTTATTTCTGCAAATTTCTAGGAGTTACATGTCACCTGTGGATCACCCTCTTGTTCATCTCAAATACTGTCCCAGCAATCCACAGCCTGCCAGCTCTCTTTCCAGAAAAAGTCTCCACACCATGTGTCGTCTTCCACCATGGATTTCCCTCATAACTTAGTAATACTTTCCTTAGTCTCCATTTCACCCAATTCCTTGTAATTTTTTCCAGTCCTATCATTCTCTTTCTGGAGCTAGTCATTCTTAACAAACCTTATAATATCAACTTTGCTAGCATTAGACCCCGCTTGATGTCTCTAATATCTAATTCATCCTATGCTGACTGCATGATTTGCCAGTCAATCCTCTGCTCATTCCAAACTTATTACATGTCTGATGAAAACCCACTTATTTTCTGGGTCTATTAACTGTTGTATAATCTAAGACTCCCTTGTACCTCCTTTTCCAGCATGGTCCAGAAACCAGTCCATGCCTCTTTTCCTATAACCACCTCTAACCTCTACCCTGTACTTTGACTTATCTTGACTGTCTCTCATTCTTTCTAAGCCTTACATAAAAATCATTGTCTGCCACATATCTGAACTAGCTGGACATTACCCTGCTACATTTATTTCTCCCACAGTACTAATTTTAAATCCCCTTTTGCCTATACTATTTGATCCATTTTCACCACTGCCATATACCTCCTAAAATCCATATTCACCACTGCCATATACCTTCTAAAATATGGCACATCCCCCGACCCTTTCTTTTCAAGCCTCATTAACCCTGAACCTCTTCCTCAGAGTCCTGTTCAAATGTCTCAAGAGTTATAAAGAAGAAAAAATAGCATTATCCTAACAGCAGACACTTAACAACTAATGACTTAACACTACTGGATTGATGTTACAACATTATCTGTATTTCTTTTTCACAGCCCCTACAAATTCCTGCTTTCACAATCCTCTACCATTTTGTAAACTATAATTCTCAAATATTTGCCTCCTCTTTCTCTTGAAATTGATAACCCAGTCTCTCTACTCATCAGCAACTTCTCCATATTGGAGTGACTAGCAATTTCTGAGGTTGATAGTATAGTCCAGTTTTCTTCCCAATCTGTTTCAAAATATTAATGTATCTGACAATAGACCACCTACATCTTGAAGGAGAAACATGCAATTTACTGCAAAATGTTAATACTACTTTCGGCCTTTCCCTTTTCCATTATCTCCTAAACTTTCTTATTCTTTGTTCCACCTTTTCCATGACCAGAAAGAATATGCCTACTGTGCTCTCTTTGTCAGAGACTGAACTTTTTGAAAGTCTGCACATTCACTGGAATCTTAACACTGGCAACATGTAAATGGCCACTGCAGTACTCACAAAATATTATCCCCCCTAACCTGCTCCAGTCCACCATGTCCATAGGAAGTATCCAACTCATCTTATCAGTAATCTTCTGTATATCTATCAAAGCCATTCCAACTTTACTCTGCCTATCTATCTCTGTCCAAGCCATGCAATTCAACAGCAGACAAAACTAGTATGCACAAGATCTAACTTTAACAAGCACTGCCTAATTTTAATTCACTTAAGCCATAATGACCCTAGCAAATAGTCTCACATCTACATTACAGAGAGAGATGCATCAAAAGTATCTAGAGATGTTCAAATCCCCCCTTTAACCTTAGTTAAGAACAACCCAAATAAAAACAGGCACAACAAGCTAATAAATCCATACATCAGAGGCAACAACCACGATGCCACAAGTACCAAAAATAAAATTTATTGAGTGCTTTTTCTCCAAATACAAGACATCTTCATTAGAAGTTTAATTTGAAAGCCGCACTTGTGCCTGTTTCCCGCCTTTCCTATAACTAGCCTAGTTCAGTTACAGAGTTGCTGTATCCAGGATTGTTAGTAAGCTTCTGAGCCCCCCAAGCCTTTCTGTGTTGGGGGGAAGCCTTCTAGCTTATCAGTGGGAGTGGTAAGCACTAGGTAGCCTATCCTCCATGGGAAGAGTGAGTTTTGGCCCAGAAATTGTAATTTATTTGGCCATTTGGGCAGTTTTCCATCTCTTTCAACTTGCTGGCTTAAAAGCCTACGTTTGTACTTGTTCCACGCCTTTCCTTTAACTGGTCTAGTCCAGGTATAGATTTGCTGCATCCAGGACTCTTTGTAAGCTTCTGAACCCCCCAAGCCTTTTTGTGTTGGAGGGAAGCCTTCTAGCTTATCAGTGGGAGTGGTAAGCATTAGGAAGCCTATCTACCACAAGAGGAGTGGTTCCTGTCCCAGAAATTGCAGCTATTGGCCATTTGGGCAGTTTTTTTTTTCATCTCTTTCAACGTTCTGGTTTAAAAGTCGCACTTGCGCTTGTTTTCCACCTTTCCTGTAACTAGCCTTCTCCGGATACAGAGTTGTTGTATCCAGGACTGTTGGTAAGCTTCTGAGCCCCGCAAGCCTTTCTGTGTTGTAAGAAAGCCTTCTAGCTTATCAGTGGGAGTGGTAAGCACTAGCTAGCCTGTCTATCATGAGAGGAGAGGTTCTTGGCCCAGAAATTTATTGACCATTTGGACAGTTTGTCTGTCTCATTCAACTTTCTGGTTTAAAAGACCACATCTGCACTTGTTTCCCATCTTTCCTGTAACTAACCTACTGGGTAGCACTAGAAATCCTTAAACTGATACAAGCCTTCTAGCTTAGAAGAGAGACTTTGGAGTGATTAAGTATCAGTTTTCTGTACTTTCTTGCTGTACTTAACTGTTTTCCGCCCAAATGCAGATTTTCCAGCATTTATTGTGATTTAAAAGCTTGTTTTTTTCATATATTGCACTTATTTGACTGCCTGCACTTTTAAAAAGTTGTTTTTTGTTTAAATAATTTGTTTAACTGTTGTAGGCTACACACTAAAGTGCGATAGCCTTTTCTGATCGGTTGCAGTTGTTTAAAGCTGTTTTAAGAGTATTTTTTTACTGTTTTTGCCTTATCTTTTCATAAAAAAAACAAAAGAATTCCTTGTTTCCCACCTTTCTAAGCTAGTATAGTCCAGTTTTCAGGCTGGTGCTGAATTCAGGGCTGTGATATCAGTTTCTGAGTTGCCCATACCTTACTTGGATAGAAGGACGTTTCTCTGTTCACCTGTGAGAGAGGGGAGCTTTGAGCAACCTATCTGTTCCTGGTGGAGTGGTTCCAGCCCAGACGTTAGTAGTTTATTGGCCATTTTGGGCTAATTTCTATCTCTTTCATTTCCCTACTATAAAAAACGTGTTTGCACAGTTTTGTGCACCAGGCAGTGCCAGTTAGCTATGTTTAAATTATTCCTGTTTCCATTAAGTCTCCTCTTCAGTTTTTCCCTTGAAAATAGTGTAACTCTCAACCTAAGCACTCAAAAAGCATCTTACAGCCCAACACTTGCTCAGACCTAATAGCAAGCACTAATATACCCTGACACTAATTGCCCAGCAGGGCAAGGCTCTTTATTCACCCCTCACCAACCAAGCGACTAAGCAGCTCACCCTACTATTCAGGCATAACCAAAGGGAAACTTCAGGTGCACTCTCCAGTCCAGCTGGTGAATCTGAGTATCCTGAGGCAATGTTACAACTGCCTCATGTACACAGACAACCCTTTCCTCCTACCACAAAACACTAACATATGTGAGAGATGCAATTATACAGCCAAACTGGCAGCTAAGCTGTTTCCACCCAAAACTGGAACAGACAGTCAAGAGGAGAAGGTTAACACTTGCACCACACCTCCAGCTGCACACAGACCTACTAAAACAGCACTGGCAAAACATACACATAAATACACAAAATCATACTTGGAAGCTCTAAATAAAAACCTGCAAAAGCATCAGAGACCTCCAAAGCATACACCCAAACCACCTGCACTTCCTGTCACAAACCAGACAACACATAAAACACAAAATCAGTGTGCCACACAATCACAGCCCTTAAGGTGAAATAACATACCTAGCACACTAGTAATAGGTGACTCTACTGTCAGGCACACTGATGTCCCACTCACTAGGCTGGACAAGCAGAAGGTTACTGTTAGCTGCCTGTTGGAAGCCAGAATCCGCCACATAACACAAGCACTCAGGTCACTCCAGAACAAGTACAAATATGACTCTGTCATTGTTCATGTTGGAGTAAATGACCTGAGACGTACCTCCCTGGACTACATGAAAAGAGACATGGAAGAGCTCCCTGATCATGCAGCCCAGGCTGGTATGACCCTGACCCTGAGTAGCATCCTGCCCTCACCAAGAATGATACCTCATTATAAAGAAAAAATGATCAATTTCAACAATTGGCTAAGCTTCTGATGTCATTCAAAGGGGATCCAGTGTCTGTCAGCCTGGGACGACATGCTCGACAAGTCGCATTGCTTCTCAAGAGACGGCTTGCACCTGTCACCCCTAGGCTTTCGAATACTGGCCAAGGCTCTTGCTGCCCCCATAGTGCCTTTTTTAGGCAAGGCTCAAAAGTCAAACCTACCTCCATAAACAGCACAATTAACAAAAAACTGAGGGTTATGCTACTCAATGCCAGGAGTTTAAATCTCAAAATGCACGTGCTCGAAGCACTCCTCAGTATGGAAAACGTTGACATCTGTGCAGTAACTGAAACCTGGTTCAAGGCTTCAGAGAGCACCCCAGCACTACCAGGCTACAACTCATACCACACGTTTCGGCCACAGAACACGGACCAAAACACAAAAGGAGGGGGTGTATCCATATTCATCATGGATACCTACACCTCCAGGTTAGTGGTGCAGCATGATACCTCTGAGATCATCCATGTGCAACTAACATCGGGCAAATCTGCAATGCAATTTGTGGCCTGCTACAGATCACCCTTCATGACCCAGGACCACCACTCCTCCTTTCTGGAGACACTGGAAAACATGAAGGTCCTACCAAACACCCTAATATTGGGCAATTTCAATTACCCTACCATTCACTGGGAAAACTACTCAAGTACAAATTCCCAGGGCCAGCGCTTCCTGGAATTCATCAACTCAAATGCTCTGGAAAAGCTGGTAAACTCCCCTACCAGAGGTGAAAACATATTGGACCTGGTCATCACCAACATGGGCGACAGGTGTTCCACACTGGAGGTCAACTTGTCACTGGTTAGATCAGGCCATAAACTAATCTCTCTGGATGTCCACACCCCACCAGCACCCCCAATTAAGGAAACCACAGTAAAAAACTTTTCTAAAGCAAATGTCACCTTATTTAAGACAGAGGTGGTAAGTTTCACAGCCCCCATGCTAAAGGATAACGCTGCCCAAGATGCAGAAACCTTTACAAATGCACTCTATGAACACCTACAAGGATGCATGGATCTTGTCATCCCTAGCAAAACCAAGACTCACTCCTCTAAGAGAAGGAAACCAGTTGGGTGGACCCCTGCAATAAACAGGCTATACAATAGAAGGAGGAAACTAATTCCGAAAAAAAAAAAAATCCCAAGAAGGAAAGACATCCCTGATCAGTATCAGTAAGAAACTAAGGTCCCTCATGAAATCATCCAAGGCTAACGTCGAAAGAAAAATAGCCAAGGATTCAAAAGATAAAAACAAAGCCTTCTTTAGCTATGTTAAGAATCTAAGTGGCAACTTGCAGATATGCACTGAACTAGTGCAACATAGCACAAAATATACTGAACCTACTGATATTGCCAACATCCTGTCAGATAGATTCAGTGCAAACTTCACCCCCTCTCACCTCCTAAAGGGCACACAACAATACCAGAAAAGTTTAGTGTCCCAAAATTCACAGACACACAGGTGAAAACAGCCCTTTCAAAAGCCAAAAACACAGCATCAATGGGACCAGATGGTGTCCCAGGCTGCGTCTTGCACGAAATACAGAACGAACTAACCCCCTACCTAAACACCCTGTTCATCCTCAGCCTCTCCACAGGCTACATGCCCATAGAATGGCACAAAGCAACGGTTATTCCTCTCCACAAAGGAGGGGCCACAACTGACCCTGGTAACTATAAGCCTGACTAGCCTGGTCTGCAAGGCTATGAAGCGCATCATCATGGAACTCATTAACAAAGACATTGGGAACCTCCAAACACTTGACCTGACCCAGTTCGGCTTTGTTAAGGGATGATAATGCCTAGTAAACCTGGTTGACTTCTTCGAGACAGTCACCAAGGCCATAGATGAGGGAAAGGTGGTTCAAACAGCCTACCTTGACATCACCAATGCTTTCAACACCATTCCCAACTCAAGTATTACAGAAAAACTCACCAGCCTGAACATAAACCCCTATGTCACGAGATGGGTTGCCAATTGGCTTACAGACAGAACTCACAAGGTAAGACTAGTAGGCTCCAAGTCTGACTCTAAACCAGTCTCAAGTGGTGTCCCGCAAGGCTCGGTCCTGGGACCCCTACTGTTCAGCATATACTTCTCAGTACTGGCAAACACAGGAGGACTATGGCTAGCCAAGTTCGCTGATGACTGCAAACTGGGAGCCATAATTGACTCTCTGGCTGACACAGACATCCTTCAAAAGGGCCTTACTAAGACGGACACCTGGTGTCAAAGTCATGGCCTCAAGCTAAATGCCAAAAAATGCATAGTCATCCCATTTGGGAAAAAACAAAGCACCCAGAAATTACCACATAGCTGGCAGCCCCCTTAATACAGAAGAGGTAATAAGAGATATGGGGACCCAGGTATATAGTAATCTCTCCTTTGACAATCATATTGCCAAAGTAGTAAGGAAATCCTTCTATGTGGCCCATCTAATTACTAAAGGGTTCACATCTAGAAATAAAGAGGTTATAGTGCCCCACTACTCGTCACTCATTAGACCCATCATAGAGTGCAATGCCCCATTTGGGATGTACCTCACAAGGCACTTCCAACAGCTGGAAAGACCACAAAAGTACCTCACCAAGAGGATTACTGGCCCCAAACATATGTCCTATGCAGCCCGACGAAAAAAACTCTGGCTGTACTCAGTGGCATATCACTTACTCAGAGGTGATCTCTGCCTGACTTACAAAGCCATGTCCATCTCAGAATTGATGGACATGCTCCACCTAAAGAAATCCAAGTCACTGCGAGCCACGTGCTCTAGTGAGCTGAACCTCTCCACAACAATAAATAGAACAAGCTGGAGGGATAGATTCCTGTCACAGAGACTCCCCATGCTTTGGAACAAAATTCCAAATTACATCAGGCAGAGCCCCTCACTAACACTCTTCAAGAGAAACCTTCATGAGTGGATGTGTAACAGAAAATACACCCCTGGGATCACTTCAATGGCTCTGTTTGACAGAGGATCAGTTAATTAATCAATGGGGCAGCAAAAGCTGACACACTCTGGCTAGGCTTATAAATGCCCTCGGGCAGATAGCCTAGTACTTACCTATAAACCTATGAACCTATAAAACCAAGGGCATACATATAAATACACATTCCTGCCTAATCATTGGTTGTAGTTACAAAAACCACACCCCTTCAATAATTGACACCCTAGTAGTAACTTTGACCCTTGAAAGCATAAAATTCATATACAAAAAACAGGTGTATAAAAACTTCATAAACAAAAAGTAAATGAACTGATACACATATATGATTCAATAATGACAGTTGACGCCTTGTCATAAGTAGAATAAAGTTAAGTTAAATGCAATACGCAGATTTAAGTTTTAGTAAGGGACATAAAGAGATTCTATCATTCAGGCCAGGATGAACACTAGCATTTGTCCTGCCCTGACATTTAATTTCCAAAAATTCTAAAGAATCATCAAGGGGATCCTCTCGTTGCCCTAGTTCAACATTGACTATGACACAAAATTTGAAAAAATGGGTACGGTAGTCTTTGATGGGTCTAAAAAGGGTGTTCTTCTCATTCTTGTTAGTTATATCATACATATGCTGATAGACTCGCTGTTTAACAGCCCTTTTGGTCTTACCTACATAAAACCCATCACAGGTCTGACACACAGCCATATACACCACCCCTTTAGAGTAACAAAAATATTTTTTCCTGGATTTTATCACCGTGAAGGCCTTAATTTTGATCTGTTCTACATCTATCATAAATGTACGTGTCTATATTATATTATCGTACGTTGAAAATAGTGAACGCTATTTCATCATACCAATAATATTTAAACAACAAAATATCGAAATGTCCATCATCTCTTTCTTATAAAAAATAGGAGAATTCCCCACCAATGTATATAATTCCGGGTCAAAGGTAAACACATTCCAGTGTTTTAAAATGATGTTACGAATCTCAAAAAAAATTAATAGTAAATGGTAATACAAGAGCCCTCTCAAACTGTGTTTCACTTGTTCAAAGGGCATGTTTGTCCCATATCCAACTTGTTAACCAAAAGTGTACAATATACGCCACCAAGTCTTTTTGTTTTGACTTTGTCCATGATATTCATTACAAATTGTTCAGGGTATCCTATTTTTGTCAACATTCCCTTTAAAACTACACACTCGTTAAAAAATTCATACTTTTCCGATATCATTCTGTCCAATCTAACATATTGCCCTTTCACTAGAGCTTTTTTTTATGCATAGGATGCCAGCTGTCAAAGTATAAAAGTGAACTTGAGTATGTAGGTCTCCTATACAACAAGGAAACAAACTTTTTTTGCTGTAATCTTTCTTCAAGGTGACATCCAAGTAGTTGAGTCTCTTTGTCTACACTTATCGTAAACCTCAAAAATGGGGTGGTGGTGTTCATATATTCAAAGAAGGCCTCTAATCCATCCTTCCCATCCTTCCATAAAAGTACAATGTCATCTAGGTAATGACCATAGAGTACTCAATAATTTTTGTAGGGCAAATTCAAGATGAAAAGGTCCTCCCACTGACACAACACTATGTTGGCAAAAACTGGTGCACAACAAGCACCCATGGCGACTCCTTCCACCTGCCTAAATAGTTGTCCTTCAAAAGTAAAAAAATTGTTCTCCAATACCAGTTCTATGCATGTCCTGACTGTAAGGATGATTATATGTTCTAGATCAGTACTGCTGCATAAAAAAATCATAGAACCAGTCAATCCCGTGGTTGTGTGGAATTACAGAGAATAAATCACAAATGTCTGCTGTCACCATTAATAAGTTGTTGTCATAGGAGTCCTGTCTTATCTTAGAAAAAAAATCCCAAGAGTCCCTAAATAAATATGGTCTGTGATTTAAGACATGTTTCACTTTAGAGCCAATGAATTTAGCCATGCAAAATGTCTTAGATGCCTTAGCATCAACTATTGGATGGAGTGGAGGGTTGTTGATACATTTACGTATTTTAGGGATTCCAAAAATGGTCGGTATCCATGGATGTGGAGTGAACAAAAAAGCATATTCTTCCAAGGTAATCTGTCCATTGAGCAATAGTCCATCAATTACCAAATCGATGTTCCTATAAGCAATGTTAAGTTCATTGCAAGAAACCTCAACACAGGTGTCTCTATATAAGATTTCTAACATCTTACTGATGTAGTCGTTGACTTCCATAATCACTAACACTGCACCTTTGTCCGGTTTCCTCAGTCCTGTGATGGGGTTTACATAGGTAAGACCAAAGGGCTATTAACAGAGAGTCTATCAGCATATGTATGATATAACTAATAAGAATGAGAATGCCCTTTTTAGGCACATCAAAGACTAGCATACCCAATTTTTCAAATTTTGTGTCATAGACAATGTTGAACTAGGGCAACGAGAGGATCCCCTTGATGATTCTTTAGAATTTTTGGAAATTAAATGGCAGGGCAGGACGAATGCTAGTGTTCTCCCTGGCCTGAATGATAGAATCTCTTTATGTCCCTTACTAAAACTTAAATCGGTGTATTGGATTTAACTTAACTTTATTCTACTTATGACAAGGGGTCAACTGTCATTATTGAATCATATATGTTTATCGGTTGTTCATTTATTTTTTGTTTATGAAGTTTTTATACACGTTTTTTGTATAGGAATTTTATGCTTTCAAGGATCAAAGTTACTATTAGGATGTTAATTATTGAATGGGGTGTGGTTTTTGTAACTACAACCAATGATTAGGTAGGAATGTGTATTTATATGTATGTCCTTGGTTTTAACCTTATTCTGAAGAAGTCTTGTATTTGGAGATGAAAGTGCTCAATAAATTTTATTTTTGGTACTGGTGGCGTCGTGGTTGTTGCCTATGACTTTTGGATTTCTTAGTTAAGAACACAGTAATAGCCTGTCATGGACATGGATAATAATCCTCTATCAGTGATGGTATCAACAATTCAACCATCACTTCTTCCATTTTCAACCCCATACCTTTATAAAAATCTAAAAGAAAACAGTCACTCCCCCCTCAAATATTGTCGCTCTTTACATATTTGATAGAAATCAGGACATCCCCTATTGCCATCATTTCATTTTTTTCTTGCCTTCCTCAAGCAATACTTGGCCTTTCAAGTCTTAAAATGCTTTTCCTTCAGTGGCTTTCTAAACATATAAATTATTGTAAAAACTATGAAATACTGCTCTAATATCCTGACTTTGAGTAATCATCTTACCCTTCGCATCTTTTATAACTTTCACCCATTCTCTTTTTTTGTCCCGGTTATTTACCCTCCAAGCTGTTTAGGATTGATATCCTGCTTTACCTTCCACATAACTCCCATCCTCCCAGCTCAGTATATATCAGAATTCTTTGGGCCACTTAATACACTCCCTCATGGTAGAAAACTGCTGCTGTTTTTCTGTTATTTTCCCCATTTCTGTTGTCACTGCTGCAATAATGTGTCTCTCCCTTTTGTATCCTATTACTTCACAACCTATTCCTTCTAACCTTCTTCCCCTTTGTCCTCACTTGCCAAGTGGACTTCACCCCATCTCACTGTTCCCACCTATTTTCTGAATTATTTGGCTCACCATTCCATTTAACCTTTGCACCTGTTCAGCTGTCCACCATTTACCTGCATTCTACCTCCACTTCATTTTGCCTTGCTCACTGATCCAAAATTAATACAGCAAGATCAGAAGTATTCATATCTAAGATGTCCACCAACTTTGTGTCCACCTGATTCTTGACATCAGTCAACAGCCGATGAAGATATTATCTGTTTTTTCATTTCACTTTACAAATGTTCATTATATTCACCTCTTCCATTCCATTCCATAGGGACTTCTGTATGTACAAGTTGGTTGCATAATGAAATTAAAATTTTCCCCTATAATGAACCGAGCACTCTCTCTCTTGTCTCAGTTTGTTAACTATTGCATAACTTCCTCTTGATTGGTAGCTCCAGCAGCAACCACAGTCACACAGGTCATTTCTCTTGACTGGCATTAGAGCCATAGGAAGCCCTTAATATCACCCTGATTTGGATCTCATCATGGCCCACTAATGCTCCTCCTGTCTCATTTCACAGCCTTGATTCATTCCAGAGTATCCTTAATCCAAATTCCATCATCTCTCTTCACACCTTCTCACATTCATTATCCAGCCAACTAAACCCCTCTTTCAGAAACTTCCTCTTTCTTAGCTTTGATTTCTGCAAAAGCCTTACATCCACACACTCCCTTATGCAGCTTAGACAAAACTCCTTTCCCAAGTTGCAAGATGCAGACTTTATATGCCTTCCAGCCCAATTTTCTTCATCTGCCCTCTACTATGGTCACCAGTACTACCCCTGGAATTGGACTGAAACAGTCCAAGTGAAGGAGTAAAAGGTCCTCCTACACTTGTCACCTAAGCTGTGGAAACAGCAGTACTTTGGCAGCCATCCCTGCCAGATTTCCCTTTATCTCCTTTGGGAGCACTCTGTGTCTACATTTCCTCTTAGTAAAATCCTACCCTAGAGAACTATACTTCATACCCTTTGAGTATGAACATTTCCTTCAACCACCTGCTTCCCACCTCTGTCTGGCTCTCCATCCAAATCCCATACTGTGCTGCATTCATTGTTACTTTCTCACATCCCCATGGATCCATTCACATACCAAATTATAAGCCCCCCCCCAGACTATGTTTATCAAATTCCTGTCAAAATGATTATGTGCAAAAAACCACTCTAACTGTAATGACATAAGACAAGTAAGACAAATGTTGATGTTTAGCTTCCACTGGAATCAGCAGCACTTAAATGTTCTAACCCTAACCATAACTTTTACTTCTTCCCAACCACACCTGACTCTACCTCCAGTGTAACAGCATTTACAACAGTTTCATGAGCAAAAGGAAAATAACTCTACTCAGCCACACCCAACCAGATCATGTATCCCATCAACCCATTCTTTCCCCACCTGACACTGTCATGCCCTCTGCATACCACCTCCTGTATTATTTGTCAGGAATGATTAAACATCATACACTTAGTCCATTCTTTTTAAACATAATGCACTTAGTTTATCCCTAATATGTTATTTCACTCACATTCCCCTTCTCACTCTACCCTATTCCAGACACTCTCCAAAAGAAATGAGACCCTCTGCTTATTTAAATGAAGGAATACACACTGTCTGTTGCCCTCACCTAATCTGAAAGGTCAAAATGTACCAGAAAGTAATCCTTGTGGCATTTTTCCATCAAATAATGCAGTGTAATATTCCAAAGATCCAGAATGAATCTTTTGTGTCCGCAAAGTAGCATCTCATTATCCCCAATGCAGTGTCCCCCAAAATGTGCCTCAACAAAGAAGCAGCATCATTGGCACAAAGATACGAAGCAAAACAAAATTCAGACAAATGGTTAATGGTCCCTTATCCAGACTTCAGATATGTGCCAGTACATCCTAATCTGGATGGCACTACCACATTCAGTAATATTAGAAAAGTGCTATTTTGCATTTCTGCATACCATCCTAATAAATGAAAAGTCAATTTATTGTCATCTCTCTGGTTACAGCAATCTCATCAACAGGTGACAGTAATTACTAGATGTGGTTATTATCACAATGGTAAAAGTGATTTTGTAATCAGAAGAATAGACATTCATCCATTATAACATTATCTAAAACATCCAAACCTGTTTCCCACCCTGTCCACTTGCATAATATTTTTTTCACACCATGTAACATCTATAGTAGCATTCAATCTATAAATATTAACATGGAAACCTTGGTTGCTTATTATTACAAAACAGATTCCTTCAGAGCTGTAGCTACACAAAGTTTCACATCAGGCAGTCCTCCAAGATGCTGCTACTGAGATGGAACCCCCCCCCCAAAAAGACTGTGACTATTATGTTCTACATCAGAGCCATGGCAAATATTGCAGTAATTCAGTCCAAAAGCCCCAATAGTTGTCATATACCTGCATATTTAAATATATTCACAAACTACCGCATTGTATTCCTTACCTCATTCAATATCACCATCTCAACAATGAGCTATCTAATGGGATTCTCTCAAGAAGTTCCTTTCTTCCAATGCAAAGGCCACCATATGTGAGAAGGATGAGACAAAAAGAAAAAAAAAAACAGAAAACAAGATAATAGATATTATGGAGTCCTCATTCAGTGTAGACACCCCTTATGACTCTTATATTGGTTATTCAAGTAGCTTTAGCATCCCTTCCCATCTATCCCTTGCTCAGTCTTTCTCATCATCCTCAAGTAGGTCTACCACCATACACCTGGCTGGTCATGCTTGCTATAGGAATGACACTGCCTTTTTTAGGAACTTGTGGAAAAGGACCTGTCAGACATTTTTCTGTATAATCCAGATGCCTATCTTGTGCCTTTTATTCAGTGGCCGATCTCAAAGTGAAGAGCTGTCTTTATACTCTTTGCAGTCAGCCACAGAAATAGTGTGGTCATCATGCCCCCTCCCCCCTTTCGGCAGTTTCTGAATTTTCTATAAAGCTAAGATGTTTCTGTACCCACTGTCTACTTGTTTAGCTGCTGTCTTTCTTACTGACTAACAGGGCTGCTGCTAGCACCATGTAGCGATACATGCACTGTTCTTCATTGTACCCTGTCACTTAGCACTGGATAAATAAATTGCAACTGTGTAATGCATCTTCCATAATTCTTGCAAATATAACTATATCCATTTGAGACTAGAACCTCAATTTACCCATTTCTCCTTCTATACTAATAATGGCCATGACTGCAAACTTTTGAATGTGCTTCTGATGCAGAGGGGTGGGGGCAAATCTTCCACAATTCTTACCTTATTTTTGGCAAGCAGCATTCCTTTTTGCGTAACCACTTACCTAACTACCACTTCACTCAGTAAAAGTAGCACTTCAATATAATATGTCATGGCTTTCCTGTCATCTTGTCAACATAAGCCAATCTGGGAAGTAATAAGAGAAAAATCCTTGATTAGTTCTTTGAGCCATCTCTCTACATACACTACAACAGTGAATTATTTTTTTAACCTTCCATAAGCTCCATACACCGGGAATTCACTATTGTTTGTTGAGGTACATTTTCAAAAATTTTCTACAGCATTTTTCTGCCTCTTTTAAAGAAGATGTCTCACTTTCAGGATGAAAATACTGGGTTTCTGTTTATTTGTCTGAGCATCAATAGCAAGAGATCAGCTACTTTCTCTATTACTTCATTCATGACCTGCAGTTCCAAACTCACAACCGACACTTTGCACCTGAAGTCTTCCAGTCTTCTAGTGTGGCCATGGTCAGATCTATTATTTCTTCTATCTCAGAACAAATCAGATAAGAAAGTTAGCAGAATAACCACAGGGCATGCAGTCACCTGCCTTATTTAGGAACTTTCCAAAACTACTGTTTTTTGTAGTGCCAAACATCCTTTAAATGGGTTCATCCCATACGTTTCTGTCATGTTCATTCCTATTGTGTCCCTCTAAATGAAGACAAACTAAAATGCAAATCAAATTGAACACACAAAGAAACAACACAAGTAAGAAATAAACAAATCTTCTTAAAAAGAAGGCTGTCCAAAACAACTACAATAAGAGCAACAAATTCTAGAAGCATAAAAAGGTGAACAAATAGGAAACAAATAAAATGGGCTTTAAACATTCTACAGAATTTTTATATCACAGAAGCACAAATAATAATAATATGTGTAATAAATAGCTCTGTAAACATAATTTTGGGATTGAAAAGGAAAGGAGATAGCAAAACACCATATACTTTTAGCACTATGGATGTAACAGAAGTAAGGAACAATCAAGCATAGCACTGTTACTGAACACAGCAAATGGACTAGTGAGTTATGGTTTGGCATACAGCAACAATTTGTTAGTCTACGCAATGTTTAACTAAAATGCCTTACACTACAATGTCTAGAAAGTTTTGAAGTAATACAAAAAAAAAACTGCAAACAATATAGAATATATTATCAAAACTGGCAACAAAAAAAGAGAGAAAGAGAGAGAGAGAGAGAGAGAGAGAGAGAGAGAGAGAGAGAGAGAGAAAACCCAACAACAACATGAATAAGTGATTTAGTGGTAATGTTGTCAATCACTCGTTCATATGTTGCAGTAGTAATGATGTCATTGCCGATGTCTTCTTGCCTCGAGGACTTCCTACCAGTTTGCTACAGCCATGTGACCAAAGTACTCACACCAGGTTTATATACCGACACCTAATGTGACCTAGGGTCACCTGTACTAAATGAGTGTACCCTTAAATTTCCACAAGCCTGTAACAGAATCCAGAAGTGTCTTAGTCAATGGTGGCTCCATCATATGACACACAGGCACAGCACTCACAAGGCTGGCAAAAGTTAGGGTGACAGTTATCAATGGTGATAGTATTAGTGATGTTCCTAGAGGTCTGTGGTCCCTGTTCTGTCCCAGATATACTATCATGACCTTGCAGTTGGCTTTGCAACAGATGACAGTCTTAAGTATTCCACGCTGGCAGAAATGTAGAGAAACATTGGTGAGCTTTCTGCTCATTTATTCAAATAAACTAATTCATAGCATTCAACAAGATTCTACCTTCACCAATAATGATGAATAAATTCAAAGATAACATAATTGGATTTAGTAACTGGCTAGTAAATTGGTGCCATTCTTAGAGACCCATTATATATCTGCATGGGATGAAATGGGTACCACCCCAACAATTTTGTCATGGATGACTGCATAGCTTACCTCCCAGTTTTTGCATACTGGCTAAAACTCTTGATGTGCCAAAAGTTCAAATGATGGACATCTCCACATAGCAAATTTCAAGCCAAAAGATTTAATGTTAGCACTATCAAATAGCAGAAGCTTGAAAAACAAAATATGTGAACTTCAGCCTCACCTTTATCCTTCCTAACATGAACACTTTATGCAATCCTGGTTTCAGCGTAGTGACAGTACTCCCTTTATGCCATGGTACTATAGTGACAGTATTCCCTTTATGCCATGGTGCTATAGTGACAGTACTCCCTTCATCCCATGGTACTATAGTGACAGTACTCCCTTTATTGCATGATACTATAGAGACAGTACTCCCTTTATCCCATGATATTATAGTGACAGCATTCCCTTTATCCCATGGCACTGTAGTGACAGTACTCCCTTTATCCCATGGTACTATAGTGACAGTACTCCCTTTATCCCATGGTACTATAGTGGCAGTACTCCCTTTATCCCATGGTACTATAGTGACAGTACTCCCTTTATCCCATGGTATTATAGTGACAGTACTCCCTTTATCCCATGGCACTATAGTGACAGTACTCCCTTTATGCCATGGTACTATAGTGACAGTACTCCCTTTATCCCATGGTACTATAGTGGCAGTACTCCCTTTATCCCATGGTACTATAGTGACAGTACTCCCTTTATCCCATGGTACTATAGTGGCAGTACTCCCTTTATCCCATGGTACTATAGTGACAGTACTCCCTTTATCCCATGGTACTATAGTGGCAGTACTCTCTTTATCCCATGGTACTATAGTGACAGTACTCCCTTTATCCCGTGGCACTATAGTGGCAGTACTCCACAGTACTCCCTTTATTCCATGACAATATATCTATCATGCATTCAGAACTATAGGCAGCTATGAGAGATATTCCTATTTAGTCACAACACATTTGTCTCTTGGCAGGTTGCACATCATATAAACTTCGAAGTGTATGAACAGCTAGTAGCACTCAATAAAATTAATTAGCACATGAACTGACACCCCATCCCCATATGCAAAATTGGGAAAAGGGGTTCTGGATAGATTGACTATATCCAGCTATAGAACCCCCATCTATGTCCCCTTTCGAGCATGCAGAATACCAAAAAATCATTCAATAAATTAGTCATCAGACCAAATACCTTTCTAATGGGTGACTTCAACAATCCATTATAGACTATCCTGGTGAGGGCTTTGTTTGTGTGTCTTACAGCTGAGTCACCAATTACTAAAAAAATTTGGTAACTAGTAAACATACAGTACCAACATGAATCTGCCCAGAACTTTCTGGGCTATACTTCACTAAACTATCCCCCTGCCTGCCTGAAGTGTCAATCATTTAGTTATTGTCCTCATAAGCAGGTCTTCTAATTATACTACTCAGGTTATTATCCTTCTGTAGTCATGTCTGACCATCTCACTGTGACCTTCTTCCTGAAAACATGATTCTTGGACCACAATGACTCCTATAATTTCAGAAATTACTTCATACCCAATTTCTTGCTGTTTACTGATCTTAATGATAATCACAAATGGTGTAGCTGCCCAACAAATTTAGTAGCTGGGGCTACTATTTACTTCTTTGAATTTTGCTCCCCCCTTAGGAAAATACATTGAATCATCAGTGCCTATTCAATGCATTTCAATGCATAATGTCAAGTTTAAAACTAAACCCATATTGATGAACTCCCATTAACAAACTGTATTAACTAAAAATAAATAAATAAATAAAGAAAAAGACCATATATAAAAGATCTCGACTACATAAAAAAGAAACTTAAAACATCTAAGTTACTCACACTTACCATTAGAAAATGCAAGGCCATCTATGAAAATGAGATGCCGTTCCTTGTCATTGTTGCAGTATTTATAACATGTGGGATGTTCTGCAATGAAAGCCCAATATCCAGCCAATATACCAAATATTTATATCCTTCCTGCATTGTAAATCAGACTTATGCAAATTGTGCAAGCATGGGGCATAAAGGTGACGTACTCATACTTAGTACTCAGAATTTCTTTGCCTTCAGTCCAAACACCACAGCTGACTGTCAGTCTGAATGCCCTTCAATGAGCTGTTTATTATCACGTCATTTAGAGGTAAGTATCCCATTGTGATTCCTTCTTTTCCTTCTTTTCTTGTGTAATAAGGGTTGATGTCATCAAGGAAGGGAAACTGTCAGTGTGGGAGACAATTTCCCCATAAAGACCTTCACGAGAAGCATTCATTATTCTGCCTAGATGCTTCACATGACCAAAACCAGTTCACCATTTGTCAGGCTTTTGTCCCCAATACTTTTTGCAGTTTTCTGTCTTCTTTATCCATTTATCTTGATAACGAATGTCTCAAACCTTTGACCAAGAGTATCTTGACCGAATCTGCCTGCCCCAAGGTGGAGCTGTCTCTTAAAAAGAATACCAAAGGTCTCGGTCTGACTCTACTGCTGTCCAGCCTCAGCTAGATGTGCCCTTCAAGGTGGATGAAGACCCCAAAGATCATCCTTTGCTGACACCAGTGTCCTCTGCAGTGACCCTGTTGGAGGCTGGCATAGAACTGGCTTCTTGCATGCTCTTTGAAATTAAGCAAATACCTGAAATGAACATTTAGGGGAACCACAGTTGATCATTTCCAAAGGGCTTAGGGGGATTATCCAGATTCTTGTTAGGAAAGAGGATCCTGGCACCTTTATTGAGAGTAGGCATAGCTCTGAGCCCCCTACATTGGTCAAAGAAGACATCTCTTTATAGAAAAAGCAGAAAACTAAACATATTCCTTTCACTGGTAAAAATCTTCACAAAGAATGGCAGGACATTACCCAAGGTTGTTTAATGCCCTGATGGCCTTAATGCCTCCTCAGGGGTTGTCTGTTCCTGGTTTTCTTTAGTCATCTACTCCAGCCAAAAGTACTAGGGAATCAGATTCTTTGGATGAGGAGGTACTGTAGATTCAGGAGATACATCATTGACCTCCTTCTGATTCCACTCTAAGACAATGGGTCTAAGGAGGAAGAAGATTTTTTGAGTCCTGATTCTTCCTTTTAGGAGTTGTCCTTTAGGGACACTGGTTTTCATGATGGAGCACTGTAAGTGGGATTGTTTTCAGGTCACTGATATTCAAAAGCGGTATTATGTGTTGTTACAAATGGAATCGCCTGAGTCTTCAACTGTGCTGGATGTCTTGTTAGATACATTTGCAGCTTCCTCTTTGGCTCTTGATTCCCAACTTCTGGCTCCAAAGAAGCCTTATCACTTTTATAAGATGTCCGAGGCATTTAAGTACCTTTACCAGCATCCTTCTTTAGATCCTGCTGTGGTCTCTGTTTCTGCTGACAAGCCATCCAACCTTTTATCCTCTTCCAAACTTTTCCCTTCTGATAAAGACAGTTGAGCTATGAAGACGCTTGAGAAAAACATTCATAATTCTGCTACTCTGGCCTTCAGGCCCATAAATTATCAATCCCATATGACCAGGTATATTTTAGACCTGTTTTCTCAACTGGGGGGAGGGGGGTTCAGACCTTTCTGACACTGAAGATAAGTAGCCTGTCACTCTATCAAATATAGTTATAATGCATCTTCTGGAGCGTCTGCTTCAGGTTCAGTTGCGAGGAGGTACAGTTGGCTTCATCTCCAGGCCTTACCCAATGATATTAATGCCAAGCTCCTAGATTCACCATTGGAAAACCAAAATCTCATTGGTATGGCTGCTGCTGACTTTATTAAGACATACTAGATAAAGGTAAAGTCATACAAGACCTTAAACAAATGTTTATTTCTCTTATCCCTAAATCTCAGAGAAGCTATCCTTCTAAGTCTGCCTTTCTTTATAGACAGCCTTGTTAGTTTTTTAAAGGGGAAAAGGTTCATAAATGCATGTTTTCTGATAAACCCGCCCATACTTCTAAACCTCAAAATCCCCCTTTTCAGGACAAGTCTACCTCCATCTGACATATTTTTCCTCTTCCCCTCGGTCAGGTTCTGTCAGGCTTTCCTTGTCTCTCCCTGTCTGGCAACATATTACTTAAGACTCTTAGGTTCTGTCTATTATCCATTATGGTTATTTTATGGTATGAAAATTCCTTCCCTCTCTTCTCAGGCCTTTCTTAACCTTCTCCACATGAACTTTATTTTTCTGTGGTTCTGCAGGATCTATTGGATCAGGGCTCCATCCAACCCATTTCAAAATTGTAAAGAGGTACAGGGTTTTACTCTAGGATGTTTCTGGTTCCCAGGAAAGAGGGGTAATGGTGACCTGTCCTAGACCTCTCCTTTCTCAACACATTTTCAGCTTGCTGAATGCTTTTCTCCAGACTCTGTTTCCTGTCTGACTTCCACAGGCCTTTCTGGTCTCTCTACACATAAATGATGGGTTAGGAGGGTGGCCTAATGGTTTAGGTGTTTGACTTACAAACCCAAGGTGCAGGGTTAGAGTCACACAAGGGATAATTTGCTAGGCTTAAAATGGCTCACAAGGGCAGTTAGCCTAGTACTAACCTATGTTCATATTCCCATTTTCCATCTTTTCAAGAAGTTTTTACATTTCCCTGTTTTTTCCTCTCATTTTCAGTTCTCTGCTTTGACCTTTGGACTTTCTGTGACCCCACGGTATTCATCAAATGCCGGGCCCCTGTCATAAGATTTTGCAGGCTTTGGGTAATGCACATATTCCAATATCTGGATGACCTGCTTCTTCAAGCTTCCTGTCAACTCAGGCTTCTGCAAGATCTGTAAGTCATTCTGCATAGTGTGGAATTCACCATCACTCTCAAGAAGTCAGTTCTGACTCCTTCTCATGACCACATTTTTCTGAGTTACAGAATCCAAACCATTCCAATGTTGGCTTCTCTTCTTTCTCCCATAGCTCTGTCTATCATAACCTACTTAAACTCTCTTCATCCCCTTTCTCTTATCCCTACAAGGGAATTTGTCAGAGTCTTGAGGTCCATCACATCTACCATTCCCATGTTTCCCTTTGACAAATTTCATAAGAGGAATCTTTAATGGTATCTAAAGATGGTTTGGCTTAGCACTGCCACCCTGAGACATTTCTTGTTCCTTAACTGTCTTATCTCAAAGCTGAGTTTAACTGGTGGATTTGGCAGATGTCCCTCAAACCAAGTTCCTACCCCTACTCAAGAGCTGCTCATAGATTTATTTATTTTTTTATTTTATTATTTTATATTGTATATATACTATTATTTTATATACAACATATGCTATTAATCTGGGGATGGGAAGTCTCTTCTAACTATTTGGCATGCAGGGTCAATGGCCCCTTCATCAGAGGTCACACCATATCAACATAAAAGAAAAGAGGGTGCTCATTCTTACTCTTCAGACCTTCCATTCTCTTTGGTCTCCAAGCCCTCTAAAAGTCTTTATGGACAACACTTCAAAAATGTGATGTGTCAATAAACAGGGGGCACGGGGTCTCATTTTCTTTGCAAACTAGCCCTTCAGGCCTGGGTCTTGGTTAGTTGCCATCAGCTAGCTGTTTAGGGGGTCCACATCTCTTCAGAACACAACATTATGTCAGACTCCCTGAGCGGGTCCAGGACACAATCTCATGAATGGATGCTTCACAGAAAAGTGTTTCTGGCCATAGTACATTGGTGGGGTATGCCTTAAATGGATCTTTTTGCCTCCCCTTTGAACAGGCAACTTTCTTGCTTCTGTTCCAAACTCCCAAACCCTCTGAATTGGAAGGTGGATGCCATGTCCTTTTCTTTGAAGGGAATGTTCCTGTATGCTTATCCTCCTCTTCCTCAGAAAATCCCGCATGGCTAAATGGATAAAATATTCTCTTTGGGGTCTCAAGCATCACCAGGATTCCTTCTCAATGGGGTCCCTTTGGTACTTTCTTAGTTCTGTGAATTGCTCCATATCAGCTTAGCATATTCTTCTGTTAAAGCTCACTTGTCAGCAATCTCTGCTTGTCTGCCCTTGAACCCACCATTCACTTATTGTTTTGAGGTCAAACAATTCCTTAAATGTGTCTTTCATTTCAGGCTCCCAAGAAAACCTATTACTCCCTCCTAGGACCTCAAATTTGTCATTGAGAAACTGACTCAGGCTCCTTTCCAGCCCACCTCTTCTTCCTCTTTGCAACACTGAACTTAGAGGGCTGTTGTTAGTTGCTCTTACTTCAGCCAGGAGAATTTCTAAACATCAGGTTCTGATGGCAGTTCCTCCATTTTTTTCATACTGATAGGGTATATTAATCCTTCTTTTATGCTCAAGCTGGTCTCTTAATCAATCTATCCACCTTTTTTTTTTTGTCTTCGCAATCTGCTAGTGAGAAGTTCTTCACACCTTGAATCTACATAGAGCCATTATTTGGATAAGACAAAAGCCATCCACAAATCTGAATAACTTTTTTTGTTTCTTTTCATTCCAGGACATTGAGTTTGGCAGTCTCTAAGCAAATTATCTCCTCCAGGATTTCTAAGGCCATTTCTTTTTCTTATTCCTTTCATTACAAACAGCTTTCTGCTTCATCTCAAGCTTATTCTACAAGGGCTAGAGATGAAGTTTATTTTCTGTAGCTTTCTTCAAAGGTTCAAATACTAGATCCATCTATGAAGCTGCTACTTTGTCCTTTGTCCACACGTTTACTAAACATTACAAGTTGGATTTGGATGTCATTTCCAGAGCCCGGACAGGGTTTGCCAGTGCTATCCTTCATGGGTTTGTGGAGGGTCTTCTATGCCTTCCTCCTCCCATCCTTTACAGTAGTTTTGCTAAGCTCCCACGTTATGAATACTGCAACAGTGAAAGGAAAGCTGTAGTACAGTTGTGTAAAACCTCACATAACACTAGATGCCCTTCTTTTCAATGGTGCAGTATTCAGTCCCTCCCTCCGTCTCCCTTTTTTTCTCTTTGATTTTGTTGGCACACTGTACTGGCCTAATTGTCTTGTCTTTTCCTATTCCTGTTCTATTCATTTTCCCTCCTGGGTGCACATGTCCTTCATCATTTTGGGGTTGCTCTAGTTCACCTGCTGCACTTCATTCTGAGTATTGAGTGTGCACATATCACCTTTATACTTTATGCTTGCTATGACACTAAGAGAATGTAAAGGCTTTGGTATACTCACCAAACGCTGGACTATTCTTGGCAGAAGATCCCACATGTTATGAATACGGCAACAGTAAAAATAAGGGCATCTACTGATATGGTAAGATCTTACACAACTGTACTGTTACAGTGCATTCAAAACACAATAATAACACCTTCTTCAGCTATATTGGAAAGCATAGCACTAACCAATAAGTCTGTACTGACCTCATCTTAAATTATGCTCCCATCTCTGAAACTAAGGACATTGCTGATATTATTATTTTCACATTCCCTCCCAAATTCATTCCAACTACCCTACCATTCAATCTGAAATCACTCTTGACCAAGTCCTTTATATTCTTTCTAGAATTAAAATACCATTTTCAGGGATCCTGACAGTATTCCTGGATGTCTGCTGAGAAGTGTTGAGTCCCATCTGGAAAGACTCTTTCTTAAACTCTTTAGTATGGGTTTCTCCACTAACTACATCACCTAGATGTGAAGAACAGCTGTTGTAACAACCTTGCATAAAAGTGATCTGTCTACTAACCCTGAAAACTACAGGTATAGTAGTCTCACTAGTATTATTTGCAAGGCTATGGAACATATTATAGCCAATCTAATGAACACCATTTCAGAGTGCTTTCTACCCAAGGACACACTCTAGTTTGATTAAGAAAAGGCAGATAATTTCTGAACAAACTGGATGGGTTCTTTGCAAAGGTTACTGAAACCTATGGATAAAGTTGTAGAGTCCATGTTGCCTGTTTGAAGCTTGCCAAAGCCTCTAGCATAATCCTTCATGCTGGGCTTATTGACAGGCTCTCACAACTCAGCATTAACCCTTACACTGTTCACTGAATAGCTAATTAGCTGTCTAACCAAATCCATACCATTAAGGGTGAGGATAGTTTTTTTATACAGAAAAATGACAGTGGTGGTTTCCAACAGGGTTCATCTTAATCCCACTCCTCTTTCATGTATATTTCTCTGTCATAAAAATTGATATCAAGTCACTAATGTGTAATCATATTTGTGATGATGGCAATCTGGTGACCATTATCAACTCTTTCACTGATACTCAAATTATCCAACAAGAACTGAACTTAACAAATCCTTGCTGTTTTAAGCAAGGGCTTACCATCAGTGTTAAGCAATGCAGCATAGTTTCCTCTGGAAAGTCTCCCATCTCAACCACATATCATACAGATTTCTACTTAACTTCTACTCAACTTGGATGTTATCATCAGAAACTTGCATACCTGAGTAGATAAAAAGTGTCCATTGACCATAACATCTCTGCACATTGTGTCCTTTCTGGTATCTTTTGAGGTTCAGAGAAGTTGTAGCTGCATGTTGTTGCTCCATATTAGGACCATCATTGAATACAATGCTTGTTTTGTCTTCTTTGTTATACACCTTTCTAAGCACCTGAAACAACTTCAGAGACCTCAATGTTTCCTTGCCAGAAAGATCAGTACCATTAGCTACTCTGTTAGACTAAAAGCTATGTCTTTCTATGCAGTCTGCTTGACTGCTAAGGAGTTATCGCTTCTTAGCCTTCCATGCTATAAATGACCTCATATTCTTTGAATTTCTTCAGCTAAATATATCTGCAGGTAAAGGAAGTACCAGTTCTAGCCAACTAAATATATATCACCACTCTTACACCAGTAGTATAGTAAATAGTAAATACTTAACCCAATATATTCCCCATTTGCAGTATATATCAAGCAGAGTACTTCTCTGACAGCCTTTGAATACCAATTTAGATGATAGGCTGGATGATCATAACATTTTATTTGTGATATGTGGGGAAAATATACTTAATTGAGTACAATGCCCCTTTTGGGATGTACCTTACCAGACACCTGCAGCAACTGGAAAGACCCCAAAAGTAAATCACCAAGAAGATCAAAGGGCTCAAACAGATGCCATATGCTGCCCGGCTAAAGAAACTCCAGCTCTACTGAGTAGCATACCGCCTGCTCAGAGGCGATTTGTGCCTGACGTATAAAGCCATGTCCAACCCGGAATTAATGGACATGCTGCACCTCAGAAAATCCAAATCCCATCAAGCTACACGCTCGAGAGACTTGAACCTCAGCACTGAAATAAATAGGACATGCTGGAGGGACAGATTCATAACCCAGAGGCTCCCTTCACTCTGGAATAAAATCCCAGTCCAGGTTAGGCAGAGTCCCTCATTGACCCTCTTCAAGAGGCTTCTTGATGAGTGGATGGGAGATCGTAGGTTTACCCCGGGTATCACTTCTGTGTCACTGTTAGACAGAGGCACAGTATACTAACCTCGAAAAAGGGCATAGCAAAATTAATTTAAAATGGGTGGCGAAAGCCAAACACACTCTGTCTAGGCTTATAAATGCCCTAGGGCAGATAGCCTAGTATGAACTTATGAACCTATGAACCTATGAACCTTAATGGAGAACACTAGTAATCTTCCAATAATATTGCATGATAAAACTGAGCATCTCAGTTGTTCATAAGTTCATTGAAGAGTACTAAGCTAACCGCCCTCAAAGGCCATTTTAAGCCTAGCCAATAACCTGAGGTCAGAATCAAACTGTGTATCTTGTGTCTATGAGATGAAGACCTTAATCACTGTGACAATCTCACTGCCCACCTTCCAAGTCATCTTGCCTGTTAGCTTACTAAGGACCAATAAACCTATAAATATATAAAGAAGCAAACCTACCAAAGAAATTTAGAAACCATTCCTTGCCAACCACCACAGTGACATTATTATTATTACAATCTGCAATTAGAATAAGACAAATTACTGCCATTAGAGGATACAGAAGGATCAATTTGAAATAGTCAGACTGGAAACTATCAATGACCTCAAAATGCGTAGCAAATTTCTGAAACATAAAAACTCTGGCAATCCAACAACAGAAACAGTTAAAAACTCAACTGAAGATAAAAAAATCTTCACCTCAAGAAAATGCAAAGCTATACTTTTTACTATCAATAAGCTGCATTAGAAACAATTGATCAACGACACACACACATGTGGGCACATGCATGCACGTGTGCACGTGCACACACACACACACACACACACACACACACACACACACACACACACACACACACACACAAAAGACACCAGGACTACCAATAGCAGCAGAAATAATGCACAATAAGTGACAAAACAGTAAACATCTGTGATGCAGGAGACTAAAACAAAGAAGTAGGGAAACATTTGATATAGATGGATGGATAGATGGACAGATAAAGATAGCTAGATAATATGATTCATAATATGTTTCAGTACAGTATAATACTATAAAGAAAAGAGTCCTCGGTATATGTAGAAAAAGACAAGAAAAATAGCAGCAGAGAGAAATTAGAACATGGAAGGATCATTCAAAAAATTAAAATAAGTACTTTGTATCAGTAAATAAAAAGTAAAACAACATGCATAATGAAAAAAAAGAGGGCACTATTTAATTTGAACCAAACATTAAAATAAAATGAACAAAAACACAATAGTGCCCAAAATAAGGTCAAAGAACAAAAAACAAACAGCCAGCCGGATCAGAGGAGGCTCCCAAGATTGGCTGAAACTCATTTCAGTCAATCTTGGGAGTCTTCTCTGATCCGACTGGCTGGCTTTTTGTTCTTTGGCGTTATCTTGGTCTTGCTTTGGAAGTTTTATTTGAGTGCTCAAAATAAACAGAACTCTATAACAGCAGTAACTCACACTCAGAAGTATTTAATGAAAATTTACTCACAGCTGCTATTATTTGATCACCCCATCTTAACCCTCATTACCAAGCCAGACCAGTAATGTGAAAACCATGAATTTCTCATACTCCATATCCCCTGCACTCAAACACGGGTTACTGCTTAAATGGCTTCATGTGGAGCCTGGTACATGGACAAAAGCAATAGGCTGTTTAAAGTTACTGAGTATTTTTAAAACTTGAGAGTGGGAATTACATTTTTCAGCTGTCTCTGCCTTATATGTTTTCTCTGTCCCTTACAAAATGTGTATTTTTCTGGAAAATCATTGAGGTCTACAGTCAGTGAATTAAGACAGGCATTATGAGCTTAAAACTTCTTACTCTTCAGAAAATACATTCTGGTGCAAAGCCTGTTTTTTATTAACTTTTTAAGTGAATTAGAGCAATATTTAAAGCTGTGTCTGATTTTGGGCATTTATCCCCCAATTATTTTTTTGGCTTTGTCCTAGTTCTTGAGCAAAGGAATTGAAAGGTATCATGGGAAGGGGTTTCTGTGCTCATGTTAGAAATTTATTTCATTTTAATAATGCTAAACGTGGGGTTTCCTTAAGGGAAATAAACAATTATTTTAAAGTATATTCACTGCGCAGCAAAGAATATATATTTTAAATTTTATATTTCATCACTTACAGAAGTGTTCTTAATGAACTGAAAGAAATAATACCTTATATATAAACACATTCTATTTTGTAAGTCTATTAGAGTAACTTTGCTTAAAAGAAGTAACTGTGCATGTAATGTGTGGAGTACTGCTGACATCTGGTGGATTAGTCTGAAATGGCATGCATTGTGGCAGACTAAATATTTCTTTTGTCACTTTGCAGAATAAGGCAAGTTTGTTCCATTTATATTTTTAAACTTTTATAGAATTTAGTAGCTACTCAAACATTAGAACTAACTAGAAGTCTGCATTAATTGTGCTATAGTTTAAACTTTAGCTTTAAGGTTGTTTGAATGCTTGCTTGTTTATAGGGTCATACTTTAGTGCTAAGCTAATTGCCCTTGCAAGCCATTTTAAGCTTAGCCAATTATCCCTTGGGAGACTCATACCCTGCACCTTGAGTTTGTAAGGCAAACACCTTAGCCATTAAGCCACCCTACCAGCCCCATTAATGAAGTGTAAGGTAAAATTGGTTGATGTTTTGAGCATTGCCTTGTTTTTAACTAATAAATGTGAAAGTTATGTGAAAAAAGTTATGATCTGTATTGGTGTGCCTCTACATTTACAGTTTTATGAGGACTATCACTTATGGGCTGTCTGAGGGTTATCTGTGGAAATACTGCACAACTCATACCACAACCATTGACTTCTGTTTTATTGTAAATCATTTCATTAACGCATACCAGTAACACATTTTTAATCCAGTTCCACTAGTAATGGAAAGGCAGGCAATGTTCCAGGAGTATAACTGGGAAATTTCTAAACAATATTTCTAGTAGTACATTAAAAAATGAATGCGCATGCTATAAGAGAGTATCAGGTGAGTGTGAGGAGCAGAATTCAAAATTTGTGGGCTTGCATAGGATTTATATCACTAGTGGGGGTGTGCCGGTGGTCACTGGGGTAACATATTTGTTTACATAGTGAGCCAGTGGCAAGTACAGCTGAACTCAATAAAATGTCTGGCCCTCAGATTAATAAAAGTGCTAACACAAGCAAAGTGATATACGACGCAGATAGATGTGCACCTAAACTAAATGGCATTGCATCTAAGTGCAATACCATTAAGTTTATACGAATAGCTAGGTACATTATCCTCAGTCTGTAAAATAGGGAATTTAACAAATAAAAAAACTCTTCATATCATATAGGTCTTCACTCAAGCTAACACTTTTCTCAATTCCAATCTGAACTATGTTGTGGTTTTAACTACGTTTCTACTGAAGATCTAGAACTACAAAAGTAATATTTTAATTTAACTCAAACAAAATGCTGAATAAAATCCAGAATTTTGAGTTGTTTTAGTTTTAAGATAAATGCATACTGTTTAACATAAATAGTTAAGGACAGCATTTATTAAAAATGTATGAAATTAATGCAGTCATGCTATGTTGTATTTGTATTAAAGAGCATGTTTGTGGAAGTTGCCTGATTTGTGGCACTTTGTATGGCTACTTTTTCGCACAGTAGTGCTCAAAACCTGTGATTTCTAAATATACAGATAAACAGCAGTGGTACTACTAGCAGTGGCACTACTAGCAGTGGTACTACTAGCAGTGGTACTATTAGCAGTGGTACTACTAGCAGTGGTACTACTAGCAGTGGTACTATTAGCAGTGGTACTACTAGCAGTGGTACTACTAGCAGTGGTACTACTACTTCTTTTATCTGGATTAAATTCTTTATTGGATGTACTGACCTCTTCAAAAATCTGCCTTCAGCCTGCTCCGTGGTATACATGAATAAAATCCACGCAGCAACCCAATTCTCTTATCTTTGAGCCTATGAGCTAAAGCAGCTTACAAGCCAAGGCAGAGGACTCATGAGGCAATGTCTGCTTTCCTTTCTATGGGTGAGTATAAAAGTGCTGGGTAGATATTTTTGATAGTCTGAGATTGTGATCTGAAGGAGCAGACTGGGAAAGGCAGAGGATTAATGAGGCAGTAACTACTTTCTTCTGTCTGTGAGGGTATAGTATAGCTGGGTACAGGTTCCAGAGGTTCATACTCCACCTTAGAATCCCCAGTGAAGACTAGAGATCATATAGAAACACTTGCTTGCAAGAGTAAAGGGCCTTCTCAGTTGTTATTTTACTTTGCAAAGGCTTATTGCACACATTTACTTTTAGTATCTATTGCAAGTGCATGTGAATAGTAGATACAAGGAATAAATCAAATTCTCATGGAATATTTGCCATTCCTGGAGCATGGCTGTTGCATTAGCATGAATGGATGTGATGTATGGATTTCATTCCTGTAGAAATGAGTGGACAATTTCAACATCTGGCAGTAGACTTGAGAGTCAAGAGGGTGTTAAACTGCTTTTATCACTTTTTCAATTTACTTCTAACATGATGTAGATAAGTTGTAGTAAGGGCTAAGTTTTGTATTAATCAACAATCACAATACAAGTATGCCACTCTAGGGGAATGGGGGAGTAGAATCACTGAATATGTATTCTCATGCACACTATTTTAAGCAAACTGTAGTGTTCTTGCACATCAGTTTCTCTCACAGAGTTCTGGTATATAGTCATAAATTTTCCTATAAAGCATCTCTGCTGTTATCCAAAATTAAATCCAAATAAATTAGCATGAGCATGAATAATTAATTCATTCATTCTATGATACCAGATCTATCCAGTTTATCGTAGCACAAGAGCAGGAAACAAAGCCACCACTCAGTGGACCAACCCAAAGATATTAATCCTGGAATGCATGGCAGTCTATTTGGGATGCATACCCATACTCTATCACATACACCACATACACATTAAGGTAATTTAAAACATAAACAGTTCAAATAGATGTTTTTGGGATATAGGAGGAAATTTTAAGACCTGTTAAAACTCCAAACAGAAAACAAAAGGGCGTGCAGACTCCATGGAGGAAACATCTCAGATGAAAACTGAACTGAATTGCACAAACATTAGGCACATCAGATGGAAACTAACTAAAAAATGCTACATTGCAGGCAGCAGTAATTGCATACCACTATGCCATCCCATATGAATCAGAATTAATGAATTTCTTCTGAATATTTCACTTCAAAACAAGATTATCTGCACTTACTTTGTTTGAAGAGCAAACTTGCAGCTACTTTACTTTGCAAAACTCCACAACAATTATAATTACTTACTTAATATACAGTAGGAAAGTAGGAGGGACTGTATTGAGGTAGTCCTGAGTAATGTTGCTAAAATATACTCCCGCACCATAGCTGAAGAACCGCGTGGCAGCACAACGAATCTGTGAAAAAAAAAAATAAAAAAACAGATCACACTGTCAAGTGGTAGGCTACAACCGCATATTTGTAAAAATGCTTTTCTTCCCATGGTTAAGCCAATGGTGACTACATCTTAGTGTCATTATTTCTATTTAGTTTTGCATTATAGGGTATCAGAAACATTTTGGGTAATCCCATTATCACAGTGACATAGCATCTGAATGTATTTTAGAGAAAATGCATCACAAGTTTAAGATGTCAGGCTGATCAAATGCTCTTAAATCAGATGTCATATGTTAATTATAAGGTGTTATCCGGTGCCATATCTTATTTATAAGGTGTTATCAGATGCCATATGTTATTTATTAGGTGTTATCAGATGCCATATGTTAATTATAAGGTGTTATCCGGTGCCATATCTTATTTATAAGGTGTTATCAGATGCCATATGTTATTTATTAGGTGTTATCAGATGCCATATGTTAATTATAAGGTGCGTGCACACATGAATTGAAACATTACAACATTCAGTCCTGCTAAAGTTATCACTAAAGTTATCAAATATATTATGTTTATTATGAGTTTTACATGGAAAGTATTGAAATAAGCTTAGGAAAAGAAGGGTTCACAATGAAAGTAACTGATTCCCTATGAATGAATACAGGAACACACTCCCACGGATTCACGAATCCTCCATGTAAGACTTAATAAGTCTTACTCGGACGCTGCAGTTGAATGGTATGACAACAGCAAGCCATGAATATGCATGAGGGCACGCTGACTCAACCGTAAGTCTTACACGGACTGTGTAAGAAAGCAGGGGGCGTGTCCAACTGCCGAGCAGTCTAAATGTCCACGGCCCTGCAAGTGTTTTAAAAGTAAAAGCAAATACACAAGAGCAAGTCTGCTCAAATGTCCCTGCACACAACACCACACTCCCTGATATTGTAAACCCTCATCACAGTTCTAAAATGCAAAACATTAAATTTATTTTTTTAAATTCCCAAAATAGCTGCCCGTATTTGCGCATTTGTGCGCGGGTGTGCCCATTGCTTAGCTAGAGTTAGCAATTCTGACATGGAAAAGCATAAGAAAAAATATTTATGGAAATCGTACACAATAGTGTAATGGTAGAGTGCTCGCACAAAGAAGAGGCATTCACGGTTCGAGTCCCACCACTCCCTTTGTATTTATTTTTTAAATCAGTATATGAAATAATACCTGACAAATATGTTTAAACATTACTAAAAAGCAGTGAAATGGCCAATGTACCAGTGAACAAAATAAATATTTTAAAGGATCCTAATATAAAATTGCCTGCAGTTAAGCAGCGCTTTACCCAGTGCAATAGAGTTGCCAATAGTTTAATAGCGCTTTACCCAGTGCAATAGAGTTGCCCATAGTTTAATAGTGCTTTAACCAGTGCAATAGAGTTGCCCATAGTTTAATAGCGCTTTACCCAGCGCAATGTGTTTGTGCTGACATGCGTGCCACACCAACCAGGGCACCGTAGGGCACTGAGGAGCAACGTAGAGCAAAGTTGCTTAAATGCAGCCACACCCCCTAGGCTGTCTGGACAGTATGAAAATAAAATGAATGACAAGGTTCGAACACAGGACTCTGTGCATCAGAAGCAAAGTACAGGACCACTAAGCCATGACAACATAGGGTAAACATCCACTGTTAGCATTCATATACTTATGAATTGTAGTTTAACCATTACTAAGCAGGTCTGCAGTCAGCCAAGAATTTTACAAAACGGCCAATCACAAAAAAGTGTGGGAAATGCGGCATATTTAAGCCCCACAGGCGGGAATACACACCATAACTGATTGTAGCTCACATCAGCAGTTAGAATGTCTGATGTCGGAGAGGGAACACGCTTCTGAGTGCAACATTGGGGCATCGAGGAGTCCAAATACATGGTTTGGCTCCTTGTCCACCATCACGAGTCAAGACTCCTGCAGGGCCAGTTCCAAGGGACGGAGTACAAGGCAGGGGCTTGGAACCGGTTAGCTCGTGACCTCACCAGTGCCACAGACATTCCTCAGACTGGTGAGCAGGTCCGTCACCACCATGCAGACCTGAAGAGACGAAAGCAGGACCACCTGAACCAATGGATACAGGAGGCCCGTGGGATGCGGGATGCCCCACAACTGAGTATGTAGCCATGGAATGCAGTATGTAAGAACTGATAATTGAGTAGGTATAATGGATAGGAATGTCTCATTATCCCTTCATTTACTTTACAGCTGCAGGTGACCATGCTACGAATCAGCAAGCCTATGCTGATAGGCTGCTAAGGCTGCACCACCAGGCAGGTTAGTGATTATTCTGCATGTATTGTTATATAAAATATGGGAGAGAGCATGAAAGAAAGTGTTGTAGTCCAATAATACAGCCATAAAATTGCCTGAATAAGTCCTCTGCATGTACTGTCTGATAAAAACGTCAGAGAGGCAGAAAAAGAGTGCAGTAACCCATTAAGAAAGGTAACATATGTCTGGAATAATATCTCTGCAGGCACTGTCATATAAAATAAGTGAGTGAGCCTGAAAAAAGAGTGTTCTAACCTATTAATAAAGGTATAATATGTCTTGAACATGTCTGCCATATACACCGTTAAAACAAATAAAGGAGTGAGCCTGTGGAAAAGTGTGTAATGTCATTAATAAAGGTCTAAAACACAGAGTGTGTCTGTGTCACAGAGTCTGAAATGTTGTTGTACTCTTGCATTATACAAACAGTACTGTTTGAAAAGGTGCTGGCAACCCAGAGTTGTGCAGTCCCATATAAAGTGGGTGATGGAAGTGCTAGTAGCTGTGAAACATATATACAGTCCACAACAGTCAGTTACTGGCTGGCATGAATAAGTAAATCTGGCGCATGTGTAGCATGTTATTTTTTCCCCAGAAATGTGAGTGTGTGTCAAGAAATGCAGGGTTCTGTATAAATCGAAGTGAAAATGTCATGTGAAAACATCCCAGATATGTAGATAAAGAAATATAAATGCAATCAAGAAATATGTAGCAGTAACATCTGCATCCTGGACAGTTAGTATGTCAGATATAGGTCAGACATTTATTGAACTAGCCAAACCCATTACACAACCTAATGTATGGTGGCAAGTATAATAATACATGTAGGGGATATACACTTGCAGTCACTAGGAATGCAGTGTAGATGAAAAGGTCATTATAAGATGTTAACCGAGGTTTTTTCTACACCCTACTGTATTTGCATAAACCATGCAATTCCACACCTCAATGGGTATGTGTAATCTTAAATATTTTTTGGGACATATGTCCTATTGTTCTATAAATATTTGCATTCACGTTGATGCATGTGCCCTGTTTAAACACCACAATCATGGTGGCCTGTTGCTACCAAACATCCCTGCATGCTGTTGGAATATCCACTGTGGTTCAATATATGCATGTGTTATGCTTGCTGTTCAACTGTTGTAATCTTGGTGTGTTGGGTTAATGGGAATATTACTGCAGGCTGTTACAACTAATCTGGAATGCTGTTTTGCTTATGTTGCAATTAAGCACACCTAATCACAGAACATATGGGAAGGCCGGTCCCAGCGGACCCACCTGTCCCTCCTCAGCTGGCGAGTGCACCTGGCATCTGTAGGTCCGGTGCCCAGCCTGGGCTCCCCTCCTCCATTGGTCCTGTGCCACCTTCAGGTGGAAGCGCTGCAGGGGATGGGGCTTATCCCCCCATTGCAAGCATGGGCGGAGAAGGGCCACCTGTCACCCTTCGAAGGGTCCGGGTTGTGGTGCGTAGGGAGATCGAGCATTCAGTCACTGATCCCCTATGCCAGCTCGAGGCGAGAGTGGCGCATCTCACAGGTGAGCCTGCCCATCCTACGCAGTCCCCAGCACAGCCACCCTTGGGGCTGTGAAGGTTCAGTGGTGACTGCCCATGGGTGGGATCTCAGTTCCACTGTTACCATCTGTGGGCTCATGGGCTTGCTTTTTCCAAACATCCGACCCCGTCAATTGTGTTCACCCACCCCATGTGTCATAAACCACCCCTGTATGCATCTTGTCTGTCTTGTCTGTTTACCTTCCTAACCTACCTCCCCGGACATACCTACTTCCTCTACCTCACTTCCCACTCTCACCTGAAAAAAAAAAAAAAAGTGCAATCTGTACCTACAAAAAAATTATGCCCCATACATAGCTGCCCATTTCGCACACATGTCCATTGGACATGTAAGCTGATAATTAGAATTGGCAGTACAACATACTTTGTTGTCCTCACCCCTCTCCCATGGGGGGAAGGTTTCAAATTTCACTCCAAATTCATTGCATATGCACAGCTGTTGCTGTTAAAGAAATGGGCAGCTATGGACCTTTCTTACACCCGTCCTGCACATCCCAAGCTTGCTTACCTACTGTCTGCCCATCTTTGTGCCCTCTTTTTCACCACTTTCCTATCTCCCCATTTTCTTTTCTTTAAAAGAAATTAGCACGGGGGTTAGCGGGAGTAAGCACTTTTAAGTGGTAGTAAGCGGGTTTAAGCGAGTGTGCACATGTGTGCACTTAGCTAAGCATCACTAAGCATCGCGCAAACCCACGCAAACCTGCTTACAACTGCTTAAAAGTTCCTTAGTCACTCTATGGCAGAGCCCTTGTTCTGCTGAACAGCAAAAGAAAAAGCCTCTGCCAGTCTCAAACCCAAAGCCATTGACACAATAGACTGCATGAATCACCACTAAGCCACAGCAGATATACAAATAATTTGCTTCTCACATAAATATATCATGCATTACAATGAATGTAAATGGAAAATAGGAATGATATAACACAGATCCTGTTCTGTGAGTCTTTACAAGCAGTTGTTGCGGAATTGCATGACATGACTGTAAAAGGAGAACCAGCCATCCTAGCAGGGAATAATGTTACGGTAGCACCCTACAGACACCACACAGTATCAGACCAGGATAAATACTGGCAAAGGTGAATAGGGCAGGGGCCAGACTCCCCAACTGTAACTGATTTACAGGGATGTCCCTGATTTGTAAACCAATGTTAGGTATGCCCACTGAACCACTCTGAAAAGTACTAACTGTAGGCAGACAAGTGTGGAATCACACGTAGTACATAATGCCAATAGGTGAGAGTAGACATTGTATGCACATCAGAAAAGGTGTACTTATACATATGCTCTGATTCCCAAGAAAGTCTCAACTGCAATATTTCAGTAATATATTGCAGGTGTATCTCACGTATATGTACCTTTCACTGAGGCCGTTCAAATATATACCTGAGAGTATGTGAGGCTTGGCAGAGGCAGGAACACACAGGCATATCAGCATTAGTGCTGTTACACACTCTGCAATTAGCTTTGGAAGGAGTTCCACAAGCATGCCCTTATGTAGGAGTACAACACAGAAATATGACAGGATGTAGCCATGTACTGCTAGTAAACAACTGTGACAATGCCAATGTGCCACTGCTGAAAAGACTGGTGTGGTGCACAGACAAAGTATACTAGGCTAACCTCTAGCTACCATCCAGATATGTCCACAGGTGTGAGCTACACAGACAGACTACTTGCTTTGATAGACTACCAGGTACACAGCAACCCTGTATGTTCAGCAAGATAAACCTCACATGATAATAAAACATGTTCTTTGCAGTTCTGCACCCCTACCCAAAGGTACAACATACCTGTGTATTCAGGCAAAAACCAGGGTGTAGGAAGGCATACTCAGTACTGAAATATGTCCAGTTGTGTTGAGAAGCCTGTGCTAATGTCAACAAAAACAAACCACAAACTGTGTAGAAATGAGTAATGTAATAATTACAGTATAGCAGTTCACAAACATTGCATGTGCTACAGGAATACAGTGCAATAACCACATTTGTATGGCAGTTAATTGTGTAAGTGAGAAAAAAGTACATACTCCCATGAATCCTGTGTTAGCATTTGGAGGGGTGTGTACATGTCTACACTGAGATGTGTGTACTGGAAGCAGCAACGTTCAGGTTTGAGTACAACATGCATATAACTGGCTACAACCCTAGCATCAGATAAGAGACATATACCAACCTTCTGACTGACACAATGGTGTCCAGAGCAAACAAGCATGGACCCCACCTTGGAAAGCTGAAAGGGCTACGCCTACCTAACCTAGCATTTTATAGCAGTGGGCTGCAATCACAGTGAGTAATGCAATCACCAAACAGCAGGCTGCATGCAATTACTGAATGGTGGGCAGCAATTGGTGCAGAGGCTGTCACATGCACAAGTGCAGATACCTAGAAAAGCAGGCTGTACCTGCAGTCCACACATGCAATTATATCATTGCAGGTGCTGTGAGATAGAGAGTGAGAGAGAGACACAGACACAGACTGAGACAGAGAAAGAACAGAGTGAGAAACTGAGACAGAAAGTTAAATAGAGGGCGAAAACCCAAAACAAACCACCAATAAAAAAAATAAATAAAACTACAAAACTGTAACTCACGGAGCAGGGAAATACAAAGGTAAGGTATGTAACTCACATGTATGTGTTGGCATGTAGTAGATGTTCCTGAAGAGTACTCTACACACTGCAAATCATCCATGTGTGGCAGCAGTACGTATCTATTTGTATCTGCACATGTGCATAGGGCAAGGGACATACTGCAACTGTTAGTGAAGAGTGGACAGATATCTGTCAGTGAAGGTTGATATGAGCATATATCCATGTAGGTCATAGTGTGTGGCCTAGAAAACAGCATGCAGTGCTCAGGAGCGGTCTTAGGTCAACTGGTGCCCTAGGCAATAGGGCTCCATGGCACCCCTACCACACTTCCTGTTGCCCCCATCCTTGTCTTACTACACCACATAAATAGTGGAAAAGCACCTCTGCTAGAGCAGTGCCCTAGGCAGCCGCCCAGTTGGCCTATGCATAATGCCAGCTATGGTAGTGTTGATATATGTCATGTGGTGGTTAAATGCTGTGGGACAGATTTGTCAGATCTGCTGTGTTACAGCCAGTGAGGCCTGCTAATGCAACAAGGGCTGAGAACACCCACATGCATTCTGCACAACACTGTGCAATATAATCACATACCTGTACATCCCACAACTGTCGCATAAGTGATATCCCCACCATGAAAGGTGGACTGTACATGTGCCTATATATACATCCATGTGTACAGCAATGGATGTGTACATGTATGTGTATAGATATGCATATGTATATATATATATATATATATATATATATATATATATATATATATATATATATAGATATAGATATATATACATATAGAGTGAGAGAGACAGAGAGACACGGGGTCATATGTACCACAACAGGTGTGTGGTGACCAAGGCATGGATTGTAGACAAGTGTTGATACGGCAGTGCCATTCCACCTTCCCAAAACAGTGTACCCATTAACTACCACATAAGTAGAGATCTACCGAACAGTGAAGGTGTGATAAAGGAACATGGTACACAGGTGGACAGTAGCCTCCGCTTTGATGAAGACAGTGCCACACTACACCTGTAATCTGTCTGTGTGGTATGTATCATGACAACAGGTGTGTCATCTATGGAAGTATAGGGTAGAGTTCCCCTCTACTCATCACGATGCCGTGTGAGGTATGTACTTCACATGACAACTACACCAGGTGAACAGGCCACAGACATACCTCCCAAAGGGTAATACTGGCCGCAAACAGATGTCCTATGCAGACTGACTCACAAAACCACAACTACACTGTATTGCACACTGGCCACACAGAGGTGACCTCTGCTGGACATACAGAGGTATGTCACACCCATAGCTGGGTGGCAACCACCATGGCAACATATCACAATCCCTCCATGATACACGCTCTAGGGCCCTAAACCTTGTCAGCTCACTAAACAGCACATGCTGGAGGGATAGGTTCCCATCTCAGAGATATGCCATACACCGGAATAGACCACATAGCAATAGCAAACAAGGCTCCTCCTTAGCCATTGTTATAAATACCTCTGATGACTGTGTGGGAGATTGGTAATACACCCCAGGAAACACCTCTGTGGTTCTGGTTGGCAGGGGCAAGTGAAATCAAAGTACATGTGTGTCAAAGGCCAGGGTAGCATATGGCTAGGCTGCCGTAGGCCCTAGGGCCAATAGCATATTACCTACCTATGACACTATGCACTCACACATGTACTTAATGCAATAGCTGCTATGTGAGGTTGAATAAGTGTAACGCTGAATGTGTGCAAGGTCTGTAAAGGTGTGATTGCTTAGTGTGACGTATCTGATATGGTAGTGCCTAACCTAGCTTTGAGGACAGCAACTGATGTGTAATGTACTCTTAGGCAGACATAGTAGTACGGCATATGATATGATGTAGTTCTCCATTGACGAATGTGGTGTCTCATTGTAGGCTAAAGCAATACATGTATGCTTAGTGAATGGCACTGCTGGTGAATCCATCACCAATATGAACTGTAGAACTACCTGAAGCTGTAGGCCTAAACAGCACAGTATGATGTGTGTTCACATTGCTTGGAAACACTGTCATTTGTGTTTCCTGTAGTCTGCACAGAGGACAGAATGCAGGTATAAGGGGGTGTAAGTAGTAGCACACAGTACCATATGGTACACAGGTAATGCTCATCTGTGTTGGCATACAGTGGTGCATTGTATGTTTGCCTGATGTGTGTGTGATTATGCCTGTATAATGGCTGCAATCATACATGTATTACAGGGTAAACGTGTGTATCCAGCAACATATATAGTCTGTTACAGCAGTATGCCACCCTTAGTAACAACTGGACACATCTGCTAGGCAGGGCTATGGCATCAATGACTAAGGTGGTTGATTGGTAGTACTCTACCTGTACTTTACATCCATTGCAATGGATGACATCTCTGTTCGTGCATCGGTGTGATATACACCCCTGTCTTGAGGTTGTGCAATGTGTCAGAAACAGTGTGTCGGGTACTGTTGTATAGTGGTGTGATATATAGAGTCTGCCAGGCAGTGTTAGTTAGTTGTGGCCTGAGAACCAGTAAGTGGTATTGAACATGTGTGATCTCTGACAGACAATAGGATGGTATATATGTCAGTGCAGTGATATCTGTGGGTAAAGGTGTAAAGTGTGCCACAGGACACTCTCACACATATTGTTCATATCTTTTTCATCCAGATGGCCCACCAACGCAACCCAGCATACACAGTGGATGAGGAAGAGGTGATACTTGACAGCTTATTGCAGCGGTACACAATGCTCTTCTCCAGAAGCAGCCAGCACCAGCAGGAGTGGACTGCAGTGTGGCAGGAACTTGTTTGTCAGGTAAATGACATAGGCATGCATAACCAGACATATGAGCAGGTACGCCATCACTGCAGTGATTTAATTAGGCAAGTCC